>NC_057753.1:5069376-5083930 GCF_004010195.1 Chiloscyllium plagiosum
GGAGGCTGAGGGGTGACCTTATAGAGGTTTACAAAATTATGAGGGGCATGGATAGGATAAATAGACAAAGTCTTTTCCCTGGGGCGGGGGAGTCTAGAACTAGAGGGCATAGGTTTAGGATGAGAGGGGAAAGATATGAGACCTACGGGGCAACTTTTTCACGCAGAGGGTGGTACGTCTATGGAATGAGCTGCCAGAGGATGTGGTGGAGGCTGGTATAATTGCAACATTTAAGAGGCATTTGGATGAGTATATGAATAGGAAGGGTTTGGAGGGATATGGGCCGGGTGCTGGCAAGTGGGACTAGATTGGGTTGGGATATCTGGTCGGTATGGACGGGTTGGACCGAAGGGTCTGTTTCCATGCTGTACATCTCTATGACTCTAGTGATGGCAATCTGGTATTTATATATCACCTTTCACAACTTCACAATGTCCTGAGGTGCTCCATAGCCAATGAGATTCTTTTGAAATGCAGTGACTGTTTGTAATATTGGATAATATACTGGCCATTATTATGCACAGTAAGTTACCCCAAATCAAAATGGGATTTTGATCTGATTCTCTCTCTCTCTCTCTCTCTACTGATGTTTGTCGAGGAGTATATATTGAGCAGCTCACCAGAGAGAACGCCCTGCTCGTCAGAATTACGTGCATGCTTTGAAAGCTGTCTGAGAGGGCAGATGGGGGCGTAGGTTGAAGGTTTTTTCTGAAATATGGGACCTTTGACAGTTCAGTCCTCTGTTCTGAATCAGAATATCAACCAGGATGTTATGCTCTGGTTTCTGGATGTAGACTTGAACCCACAACCTCCTGTCTTAGACGAAAATGCAGCCACTGAGTCAGAAGCAACATCTCATCGTTACTTGAGATTTATTTCCATTACTCAACGTGGGCAAGTTTCAAATTTTAGTCCAGGAGTCACAGCTCCGAAAAGGAGGTCACATCAAAAATGATTTGAAAGCATTTAATCACAAAGGTGGCATTTTCAATACAATACAATAGCTGAGTAGGCAGAAAAGATATACTACCTGCAAAGCTTGAGAGTAATTTATTGATTCTGCATTGGACAAATGGATTGGGGTGAGGTTCCCTGTGACTGACACCTTGAGAGTTTACTGCTCTGGCATCGGCAGACACGATACCTGTGGTTAGAGGTGACAGCTCCCTCGGAATGGGCTGGATCATAGAGTTGCTGATCACCAGGGTTTGGAAGTGTCCCATAACAGCCCAAAGCCACTAGGATGATCAGAATCAGTAATACAGACCCAGCAACTTCCTCCAAGTACATTTTCCAATGAAACGTGATATATATTAATTTTGACTCATCATTCCCACTTGCAGATCCCCTCCCTCAGTTTTAAGTCATTATCACATCATAGAGACACACAGAAGTTAATCGAAGGACATTCAAGTTTCTCCACCTCTCTGTTCACCTGCATCCACCTTGTGGATATTCTCTGAACTCAGATTCTACACCTCGCTATCGTAATGTTACTTTCGACGATTGTGTGGAATTCGATCCCAACGGTCCTAAAGTCAGTCTCCTGAGTGAAGTACGTGTGGACAACTTGATTTATAAAATCTCGTTCTGCTACTGAAACGATTTACTCTGTTTTCGAGTAGCTGATCCTGTCTCAGCCCTGTCCTTCAGTCTGGGTTCAGCACACATTTCCATGTGTTAGTTGCACCCCAGAACCACAACTCAGTCGTGTTTAACCAAGTGGGACATCTTTTTACTTCTGCCAGTGAGAACGTCAGTGTCTAATAATTTCAGGGAGGTGTTTTGGGGAGGATAGAATCAAATGCCCCTCAATCCCATCGTAGAGAACACCATGGATTTCTGTTTCGACAGTCAGCTGAGCCGTTCCTTTACATCCGCTGATCCAGTGTTTGTTTGCACAGCATCTCCTTGTCTTTTACACAAATGACTGTCACTTTAAATTTAAGCACATCATTCTGGGTTTTGCACGCTGAAGTTTAGCGTTTACACCGAGGGCAAATTTGCGATTGAAATAAATGTTCACAGCTTAATTGTAAATTATTTTCAGATGAGAGTTCTTCACCAAGGGTAAAGTTCTTAAGATAACAATTTAAACAAAATAGGACTGTTGCAATGATGTTAGTGCTGTGCTGGTTTGTGCAAACTAAATGAAAATCAAAGCTACCTGTCATTACCCATGTTAATTGCATCTCTGACATGAGCCTTCGTATTACCGTTAGGTGTCAAGAGTGTGGTGCTGGAAAAGCACAGCCGGTCAGGCAGCATCCAAGAAGCAGGAGAGTTGACGTTTCGGGCATAAGCCCTTCATTAGGAATACACTTATGCCCGAAACGTCGATTCTCCTGCTCCTTGGATGCTGCCTGACTGGCTGTGCTTTTCCAGCACCCCACTCCTGCCTCTGATCTCCAGCATCTGCAGTCCCCGCTGCCTTTCTATTACAGTTTGGTGTTTTGTATACAACTACATTCATTCAATGTTTACCTCTCCTTTTTTCCTTCGATCCAACCAAACTGGTTCTACGTCTTGATGTTTAGAATAAGATCCTCTTTCACTAATGTACTTGCATCATCGCTTATCAGGAGTGATGCCACACGTTTTTTTTTACATTTAGGCCAAACCCAGTTAAATGTAGAACATCCTTGGCTATTTTTGTTATCATGTATCCACATTTCTCATGGCAATGAAATCACGTCCCTTACCTCAATTTTTGCATTCAAGCCATCGATATTTTTGCAAATGTTACATCCATTCAGATAGAGGTGCCTTTATTTCAGTCTATTTCACATTATTCCCCATTTTGGTCCTTTTTGATGCCTGCCATTGCTTTGTCTGCCTAGGGAATTTGCATCCTACACTTCTACACCCTTTTCCTTGTTTTGTTTCCCTTGAATCATAACTCCCTCTTAGCATTCCACGTATATGCTGATCCGGATGGAGCCCTCCCCAAAATTCCTGACAAAGGGCTCGGCCCGAAACATCGATGTTTTTTTAAAAAAATGTTTTGTTTTCCTGCTCCTCGGATGCTGCCTGACCCGCTGCGCTTTTCCAGCAACACACACTCAACTCTGATCCCCAGCGTCTGCAGACCTCACTGTCTCCCTCCCCAACAGCGCTAGCAAATCTCCCTGAGAAGGCGGTAGCCCCAGTCCTCCTAAGTTGCAAAATGCCTATCCTGAACAGGCCTCACCTCCCCAGAACAAGTTCCGATGCCTCAGAAATCCCGTGCCCTCTCTCTCTGACACCAGCACTGTGCTCACCAACATGTGGGACTGGGAGTAATCTTAAAATTACCGCTGTGATTGTCCTGTGTTTCAATCTGCTTTGAGCTCCCACTAATCTCCTTTCAGGACCTCATCCTCCTAACTGCCAAAATCACTGGTACTGAATTGAACCATGAACTCGAGTTGTTCTTGTCCAGAAAAAAGTCAGTGTGAAAATGGTGGCATGACTGGAGGGTATGTAATGAAACTCATTCAATAAATGATGCAAGTCGATGTTTTCTGCTTGAATTCGTTAGTCGGAACAAATTGCTGCAGATGCTGAAATCTGTATTGAAAGGAACAAATGCTGGCGATTACAGCGGGCCAGACAGTATCCATGGAGAGAGAGCAAGCTAACGTTTCAAGTCTAAAGTTAAATCATACAACACCAGGTTATAGTCCAACTGGTTCAATTGGAAGCACTAGCTTTTGCAGCGCTGCTCCTTCATCAGGTGCTGATGAAGAGTAATCCAGATGTGAAATGATAAGCTTGCTCTCTCTGCATGGATGCTTTCTGACCTACTGTGATCTCCAGCATTTCTTATTTTCGGTTGAATTCATTGAGGTGTTCAGTGAGGATGGACAACGACCTGAACCTCTGTTTTCAGATTGCGCATCTTAATAGTTTCTCCTCAGTGTGTGAACTTTTCAGTGTGAAGAAGGACCTAAAGACCTAAATTACCTTCTTACATGCAGAACAGATGAATGGTTTCTCCCCACTCTGGATACTTGGAGTCATAGAGGTGTACAGCATGGAAACAGACCCTTCAGCCCAACCCGTCCACGCCGACCAGATATCCCAACCCAATCTCGTCCCGCCTGCCAGCACCCGGTCCATATCCCTCCAAATCCTTCCTATTCATATACCCATCCAAATGCCTTTTAAATGTTGCAATTGTACCAGCCTCCACCACTTCCTCTGGCAGCTCATTCCATGCACGTACCACCCTGTGCGTGAAAAAGTTGCCCTGTAGGTCTCTTATATCTTTCCCCTCTCACCCTAAGCCTAGGCCCTCTAGTTCTGGACTCCCCCACCCCAGGGAACAGACTTTGTCTATTTATCCTATCCATGCCCCTACAATTTTGTAAATCTCTATAAGGTTACCTCTCAGCCAACGACACTCCAGGGAAAACAGCCCCAGCCTGTTCAGTCTCTCCCGATAGCTCAAATCCTCCAACCCTGGCAACATCCTGGTCAATCTTTTCTGAACCCTTTCAAGTTTTCAATGGATTTCCAGCCAGTGTGGTGCTGGAAAAGCACAGCGAGTCAGGCAGCATCCGAGGAGCAGGAGAATCAATGTTTCAGGAATCATTCTTGATGAAGGGCTTATGCCGGGAACGTTGCTTTTCCTGCTCCACGGATGCTGCCTGACCTGCTGTGCTTTTCCAGCACCACTCTCTCGCCTGTCATCTCCATCATCTGCAGTCCTCACTTTCTCCTCATGGATTTCCAGCCAGAATGAATGAATGAATCCTTTATGACAGTCTTCACATTGCAATGTTGCACTCAGCTGTCTGTTTGTCTCTCAAGATTTTACAGTTAGGTGAAGCATGTGGAACACATGCCTTTATCAGTCAATGGCACAGATTCTAAGAGCAGGGAGGTTGGATCTGTACAAGACTTTGGTTAGGCCACAGATTAAGTGCTGTGTGCACTTCCAGTCTCCGCGCAGCACAAAGGATGTGATGCACTGGAGGGGGTGCAGAGGAGATTCACCAGGATATTGCCTGGGATGGAGCAGTTTAGCTATTAAGACAAGCTGGATAAGCTTGAAAGAAACCTAAACAGCTGCGGATGCTGTAAATCAGAAATGAATGGAAGTTGCTGGAAAAGCTCAGCAGGTCTGGCCGCATCTGTGATGAGAAATCAGAGTTAATTTTTCGGGTCTGGTGACCCTTCCTCAGAACTGACAGTAGCTAGGAAAGTGTTGGCTTTTATGCAAAGGATGGGGGGGGGGTGGTTGGAGGTGAATAAGGAGTAAACGATAGGTGGGGATATGGCCCATTTTGAGAGAAGAGCAGTTAGACTGAGAAAGGAGTGGATAATGATCTGGCTAGGAGGATGAGTAGCTTTTAATGGAGACAGTTAGTGTTAACTCTCATTTCTCTTCACAGATGCTGCCAGACCTGCTGAGCTTTTCCAGCAACTTCGGGAGAAGCCGGAGTTTTCTTCAGAGCCGTGAAAGCAGAGAGGGGACCTGACTGAGGTGTATAAGATCATGAGGGCGATGGACAGAACAGATAGAAAGCAACAGTTCCCCTCAGCTCAAGTCAGCAACAAGAGGAGTGGATAATTTTAAGGTGAAAGGCAGGGGGTTTGAGGCAGGCATTTTTCCCCCAGAGGGCGAAGTAGATAAGATAGCAATGTTTAGGAGGCATGTAGACAGACATATGAACAGACAGGGAACAGAGATAAGGACCACATGTGAGCAGATGGTTTAGAATGGCATCATGATCAGCAGAGACCTGGTGGTCTGAAGGGGCTGTTCCTGTGCTGTACTGTACTATGTTCTATGGTGGTGGGTGTATGAAATGCATTGCCTGGAAGGGTAGTTGGTGACAGGAAACCTCAAGCTTTAAAACGTACTTGGATAAGCACTTCAAAATGTCATAATACTCAAGGCTATGGGCCAAGGGCTGGAGAGTGGAACTAGCGTCGATTTCGTCGAAGCCCAACAGTGTGGAAGCAGGCCATTCAGCCCACCGAGTCCACACCGACCCTCCAAAGTGCATCCCACCCAGACCCCACTCCATTCCTGTGACCCCGCATTTCCCATGACTAACCCACCTCGCTTACACATCCCTGCACATGATAGGCATTTTAGCATGGCTAATTCACCCTGACCTGCACATCTTTGGACTGTGGGAGGAAACCGGAGCACCCAGAGGAAACCCACACAGACACGGGGAAAATCTGCAAACACAGTAGTTTTTTCCTGGTCAGTGCAGACTCAATGGGCTGACAGGACTCTTGTGTGTGATCATTAGTCTTGTTAACACTCAAAACGTATGCACGGTTTCCCACTGCGGATGGTGTGGTTCAGCCTGCATAACTGGATAATCCTTTCCAAACTCTCACAGGGGTCTGTGTGTTTGTCTCAATGTTTCACACGTCACATTAGTTTCTAACATGGTTTTCCACAGACCAAAAACACACATTTCTCCTTCCACATTCAGAGTTCAGTCTTATTGAGCTTCGGATGAATTGAGTGAGCTGTCAGATCTTGACACGAAATCTGACTTACATTTCCTGTCTGTGAATCCTCCTCCTTTTTGAACTGTTTATAGATCTCTTCACTGTGTATAGGAATGTAAGTGATCAGCAATTCTGGTGTCGATGAAACATGACTTTCTCCCAAGCTGTAAATCCATCCCTCTCTATTCTCTTCCCTCATTGGCTGAAATCTATGCACATTGCAACATCTCCTCTCTGCACTCCCAGGCTCCACTGTCTTCTATTCTCTCAAGGTTCAATTATACAGACATAGGAGCAAGAGTAGACCACGCAGCCTGCTCCACATTTCATGATGATCATTGTTGAATGGCAATTTCACAAGTCATACAGCACAAAAACAGAGCCTCTGGTCTAACTAGTCTGTGCCAACCATAATCCCAAACTAAACTAGTCCCATTTGCCTGTTCCTGGCCCATATCTCTCCAAACCTTTCCTATTCATGTACTTGTCCAAATATCTTTTAAATGTTGTAATTATACCCACCTCCAACACTTCCTCAGGAAGTTCATTCCATATGAGAACCTCATGTCTATTTTTTAAAATCGCTGACCTTAAAAATGTGTCTTGAAATTCTCTCCATATCTTTTGAACCCTTTTCTCTTCAACTGCTATAACTCTTTCCTTTGTGTAATCACATACAATGTTTTGGGCTTGACTGCTTTCTGTGGTAGCGAATTCTTTGGGCCCTATGTGCAGTTGGGGAATAAAATGAATGCGTCATCAATTTTGTTTGCTGGTCACAGGGTCCTGACTTCCGCCATTCCCTGTGGTTTCACTGCAAGGAAGTAACAGATGACCACATTGTCTCAATCTGAATGACAAAGGAGCTCCTCTTATTTGGTGTTGGAGTGGACGACAGGGGAGACAGGAGAGAGGGACAGATCTTCACATGGAACTAACTTGTGTTCGAGATATCAAAAAGACTCGACACACTTATGTGTTAAGCACACCTGATTTATTTCACTTTCCCCCAGAATATTTACAGGTATAATTGGGCAAGAGTTCTGTAACGCCAGCAGACAACAACGAACAGGGGTCCAGTCCTGGACTTGATTAACGGTGAAACCCAACGACTGGAGTTAGATTGTGAACTTGCGTGTGCCGCAGCGGGGTAGCTGAGCAAGTGAATTTCTTGCCTCACTTGGCGCAGGTCAACAGCCCCTTCCCAGTGTGAATGCGTCGGTGTGTCAGCAGGGTGGCTGACTGAGCGAATCCCTTCCCGCACATGGAGCAGGTGAACAGCCTCTCCTCGGTGTGAACCCACTGGTGTTTAGTGAGGTCAGACAACTGCCTGAACCCAGTCGCGCAGTGAGAGCAGCTGAACGGCCTCTCACCGGTGTGAATGAGTTGATGGCGTGTCAGCTCCCCAGATCTTTTGAAGCACTTCCCACAGTCTGGGCATTTGAAAGGTCTCCTGTCAGTGTGGACCTGCCGGTGACTCAGCAGGTGGGAGGACTGAGTGAATCCCTTCCCGCACTCGGAGCAAGCGAACGGCCTGTCCCCGGTGTGCACCCGCTGGTGTCTGAGCAGGTCGGATAACTGAGTGTATCTCTTCGTGCACCTGGAGCACGTGAACGGCCTCTCCCTGGTGTGAACCCGCCGGTGCTTCTGCAGAGTGGAAGACTGAACGAACCCCTTCCCGCACTCAGAGCAGGTGAAAGGCCTCTCCCCGGTGTGGACTCGCCGGTGGGTCCGAAGGTCGGACAACTGCGCGAACGCCCTCCCGCACTCGGAGCAGGCGAACGGCTTCTCTCCGGTGTGAAGCCGCTGGTGCTTTTGCAAAGTGGATGACCGACTGAATCCTCTGCCGCACTCGGGGCAGGTGAACGGCCTCTCCCCCGTGTGACTGCGCCGATGGGCTTCCAGCTCAGAGGGGATTCGGAATCCCTTCCCGCAGTCCCCACATTTCCACGGCTTCTCCCGGCTCTGACTGCATTTATGTTCAGACAGGCCGGATGATTGGTTGAAGCCACGTCCGCACACCTGACACGTGAACGGCCTCTGCCCGGTGTGACAGCGAATGTGTCTCGCCAGGTCACACAGTTGGCCGAAGCCTCGTCCACACGTAGAACAGACGTGCGATTTCTCTCCCGTGTCTCTGCCACTATTTGCTTCCACGTTGAAATCTCGACCACGATTTGAGCTGACGGTGTGTTGGGCCTGATGGGACATTTCAGTTTCTGGTTCCTGACTGCAAATCCTCCCCTAAAGTCAGTTAAAGCAGAGAAAAGAACTGAGCGGGAACTCACAAAAACGGCGTGTGAACCTGATCTGAATGAACCTGGTACAGTCGCTCTGGGGCTAGCACTGCTGCTTCACAGCACCAGGGACCCGGGTTCGATTCCACCCTCAGGCAACTGTCTGTGTGGAGTTTGCACATTCTCCCAGTGTCTGTGTGGGTTTCCTCCCACAGTCCAGAGATGTGCAGGTCAGGGTGGATTGGAATCCCTACAGTTTGGAAACAGGCCATTGGGCCCAACAGTCCATACCAACCCTCCAAACAGTATTCCCCTCCCCTATTATTCTACATTTCCCTCTGACTAACGCACCTAACCTACACATCCCTGAACACTGTGGGCAATTTAGCACAGGCAATTCACCCTAACTTGCACATCTTTGGATTGTGGGAGGATACTCTTTGGAAGGTTGTCTTGTCCTAAGATGGATGTGTTGTCCCAGTCGAAGTGGTGTCCTTCCTTATCTATATGTAAGGATACTAATGAGAGAGGGTCATGTCGTTTTGTGACTAGTTGTGGTGTTCATGTATCCTGGTGGCTATTTTTCTGCCTGTTTTCCAATGTAGTGTTTGTTAGTCCTTGCACGGTATTTTGTAAATGACATTAGTTTTGCTTGTTGTCTGTATGGGGTCTTTCAAGTTCATTCACTGCTGTTTTAGTGTGTTGGTGGGTTTGTGGGCTACCATGATGCCAAAGGGTCTGAGTTCATCCAGAACCTCAACCTGAGCTACAAATCTTCTCAAAACTCGCTAGAATCTACTCAGTCCTGCCTTAAAAATCTTTAAGGACTTTGCTTCCATCACCTTTGCAGGAAGACCCACAACTCTGAGAGAAAATAACTTCACCGAACCTCTGTTTTGAAAGGGCCACCCGAGTTATTTGCACTGTGATCCCATGTGGAAAACAGCCTCTCCACAATGACACAGCCACGGCCACTCAGAATCCTACACACTTCAGTCGAGTGACCTCTCTCTCACTGTTCTAAACTCCAGCTGGTACAAGACTAGCCTGTCCACCATTTTCTCATAAGTCTAGTCTGGTAAACCTTCTCTGAACTGCCTCGTACCCCTTGACAGCCTCGTTTAAATGAGAATACCAATCCTGTGCTCGGTACTTCAGTATGCTGTGTAACAGTAGCATAACCTTCCTCTTTTTGTTTTTAATTCCCTGCGATAAGGGATAACAGTTTTTGTTTTCCTATTTACTTGTTATACCTACACATGAATCTTTTGTGATTCATGCACTAGGACACTCAGTCTTCTGCATTGAAGGGCATTGCAATCGCTCACCATTTAGATAATGCCTTTTTTTTTGTTCTTCCTGCCAATTTGACATTTTCCTACATTATACTCCATTTAGAAAATCATAGAGTCACACGACATGAAAACAAACCTTTTGGTCCAATCAGTCCACGCCGACCTTAATCCCAAACTAAAGTAGCCCCACTTCATAGACTCCCTACACAGTATGGAAGCAGGCCATCATGCCTATATTGAACAGCATCCCACCCAGATTCATCACCCTCTTCTGGGCAGCATGGTGGCATACTGGTTAGCACTGCTGCCTCACAGCACAAGGGTCCCAGATTCGATTCCGGCCTTGGGCGACTGTCTGTATGGAGTTTGCACGTTCTCCCTGTGTCTGCGTGGGTTTCCTCCGGATGCTCCAGTTTCCTCCCACAGTCCAAAGATGTGCAGGTTAGGTGAATTGGCCATGCTAAATTGCTAGGTGTAGGGGTCTGGGTGGGTTGCTCTTCGGAGGGTCGGTGGGCCGAAGAAATCTAATCTAATCTAATCTCTGTAACTATGCGTTCCTCATGGCTAATCCACCTAACCTACACATCTCTGGATACTATGGGCAATTTTGCATGGCCAATTCACCTGACCTGCACATCTTTGGGCTGTGGGAGGAAACCAGAGCACCTGGAGGAAACGCAAGCAGACACAGGGAGAATGTACAAACTCCACACAGACAGTCACCCAAGAGCGGACTTGAACTCAGGTCCCTGTTGCTGTGAGGCCAGAGTGCTAACCATTGAGCCACTGAGCCATCCACTTGCCTGCATTTGGCCCTGTCCCTCCAAACATTTCTTTTTCATGTACTTATCCAAATGCTTCTTTAATGTTATAACTGTACCTCCATCCACCACTTCATCTGGAGAAGCCATTCCAGAGCCATTTTCTGTCTAAAAAGGTTGCCCCTCATTTCCCACATCTTTGCCCATGCAGTTAACCTACATCCTTATGAAGCCTCCTTAACACCTGTTCACAACGTACATCAACAGTGAACACAGAATTATCACTGAAATACATATCAAAGCTTAAACATGTGCACATTATAAGAGCCAAAGGTAGTTTGTCAGCGGCAAAGAGTTGATCAGAGAGGGCAGAGATGAAACAGAGTCTTAGATGGATATGGATTTAGATCCTCAATAAATGGGTCACACTATCCCCAGCGCCATGGAAACTCTCACAGATAACAGAGGACAGTATTAAAAGCTTAAAATTGTCAATGAATGATCAAAAGTATTCAATTTGAATAATTTCACCATTTTCGATTTGAAAATCTCCTGGTGGAGTCTGCAGCTGGAAAGATATCAAAAGACCTGGAGTCAGAAAAACATTAGAATCCCTACAGTATGGGAACAGATCTTTCAGCCAAACAAGTCTACACTACCCTCCAAAGAGTAGCCCACCCAGACCCATTCCCCAACCGTATATTTGCCCCTGACTAATGCACCTAACCTACACTATGGGCAATTGAGCATGGCCAATTCACCTAACTTGCACATCTTTGGACTTAACAGTTGAGGAAATTCCCAGGGAGTGGATGATGTCATTGTGTAATTGTTGCTGCAAGATGACATCAAACAAAAGAAAAACACGTTCACCAGAGGCCACCTCACATTGTCAAAGATGAGATGGCACCTGAGAAGGGACAGAGGAGATTTAGCAGAATGGCTGGTGAAGGATTATCGTTGCATTCCGAGTTCATGAAAGTGGGGTTACTCTCGGTAGAGCAAAGAAGGTTGAGGTGAAATTTGGTACAAATGCACACCTTTATGACAGGTTTCCATGAGATAAATAAAAGAAAGCTATTCCTATTAACTGATTGGAATACTAGGATCTGCTTGGTTTGAGCTATGACAAAAGATTGTGTGAGGGATACATATAAAGAATGTTGTTTCTGCAGAGAATTGAGTTTGTTTAAAGTACCATAAGAATTTAAATGTGCTTACATTAGTAAAAGCTGGTTAGCATTTTGCAAATCCTTAATCAAGGTTATACTCAGAAATAACAAACTAAGAAATAAGGAAATTGTGAGAAATAGAGAAGTACGTTGCTTTTGCTGAAAGCTAATACTGCTGATGATCTGAGAATTGCAAGATCAAATATTAAGCTTCTAGACAGATAAGAGTATGTCCTGTGGAAAAGAGGAACGATAAGCCCAAGCAGAGAGACAGCTGCAAGGAGAGGAAGGTTAGCAACTCCTTGTCCCGGGGGAAAAGAGGAACAAGGTGAGACCACAAATGTAACATGTGTTAATGGTGGTTAAAGTGTATGTCTAAGAAAACAGACATAGAGTTTAATTTAGATAATACAGAGAAGTCACGTAGTGACAGCCTAAGATGGTTGGATAATACGAGGGGGAAGGGAGAGGTGACCTCATGCAGCTCAAAAGGTATAACTGTACATGTATCACAATGCACTTTGCTCGTTTGCTTTAGCAAGCTTATGGGCCCTTACTTGCAAGTTCGTAAATAAATTGTCTTGTTTCCAGATTTTTGGTGGTCTCAGTTAATTTTGATAATTGTGTTTCTAACAATTGGATAGGCTGGGGTTACCTTCCAAGGAATCGTGAGGGCGAGTAGTGTTTTCACAGTGGTGCATAAGATTAAAAATTGGTGGAGGGTTCAGTAAACAGGGGACATACATTCAAGTATATGTTCCCTTTAAGCAGCATGGCTGTGCATAAGTGAAATGCTCCAAAGTTCCACAGGTAGCAAGTGACCTCTGTAGCCAGAGGGAGAATTACAGGTAAGAGTTACAAAGCTAAGACAGAATTGGAATAGAAATGTCTTCACTTAGAGGATATGGAAATCTGAAACTCAACTGCCTGAATTTAAGCAATATTTCAATAGTCACTACATTGCCATAACCTGCAGAGCCAGAAAATGGGATTAGTGTAGCAAGTGTCTCTGTAGATCTGGTGGACACAATGAGTCAAATGACCTCCCTCTGTGCTGTAACAGTTTATGATTATTGACACAACGTAAGCTTTGTGTAAAGAGGTGCAGAGGAAATGCAAAGAAGCAACTTATGTATTAAGCAGTAATGACCAATGCTTACATTTGAAGGCTGATAGTATCCTGATTAATTGAGCGATTATGTCAGATTTTGATGTGGCGTCTGGTTGCAGTTTCTCGACTGTGAATTAATTTGTAACATCCTGTAAAAGAAGCTTGCAAATTCCGTCAAAATCGCACCAGGACAGATATTCACAAAATCCCCATCCCCTGTATGAATATACACGTTCTGTGATGCACATTACCCCTCGACATGATTGGCTGCTCCTCGATTCGAGGTTGACCTCTCCTCAGGATGGTGAGTTTCTGCCCTGGGTCTCCATGTGACTGAACAGAGCCACAGACCTTTGGACATCTGGGATAGTAGGGCCCATCAGGTGGTGGAATCCAGAAAGCAGGAGTTTCTTCCTTTTCTTTGCTTCTGTGTCTTGCTCTGCCTCGTCAACAAGACATTGGGTGTGAAAGGCCAATGCAGCTTGATGGACAGGTTGTCTCCATCCTGAACAATGGGCAGCAAGCTCCTCCCATTAATTCCAAAAATTGCCCCCTACAAAGATGGCGGGCTGCGCATTTGGCCTCCGGCCTAGTGACCCGAATAAAGATGGCGGCCGTCACCCCATCAGGGGCCGATCGCCGGAGGAAGCCTGGGGAGTCGTCTTCCGATTGGGGGGGGGGAAGAGGAAGGAAGGAACATGGAGTTTCTTATTCGGCCGTCACAAATTGTTCTCGAACCCTCTCCGCTCACCCATTGCTTGGTCCATCGCTCCCTTCGATCCGGGAAATGCATCATTAAGGGTCGGAGGGAACATTGAGCCTGCGCATGCCCCGCCCCAAACAGTAAACGTTCCCGCACACGGTCACGGCTGATTGACAGCAGTTCCGGACCAATTGGGAAAGGGGGCGGGATCGTAGAGTCCCTGGTCGGTGTCACACAGTCATTGAGATGTAAAGCACAGAAACAGACCCTTGACCAACTCGTCCATGCTGACCAGATATCCCCAACCTAATCTACTCCCATTCGCTAGCATTTGGCGCACATCCGTCCAACCCTTCCTATTCGTATACCCATCCAGCTGCTTTTTAAATGCTGAAATTGTACCAGTTGTTATAGGGGATTCTATAATCAAGGGGATCCTTTGCAAGCCGGATTGGGAGTCTCGCATGGTGTGTTGCCTACCCGGTGCCAGGGTGCGGGACATCTGTGACCGGCTTGAAAGGATATTGGAGCGGGAGGCGGAGGATCCAGTTGTTGTGGTCCACGTTGGGACTAACAACATAGGCAAAGCTAGGTTGGAGGACCTGTTTGGGGATTATCGAGCACTAGGAAGGAAATTGAAGTACAGGTCCTCAAGGGTCATAATCTCCGGATTACTGCCCGAGCCACATGCCAATTGGCATAGGGATAAGAAAATTAGGGAAGTAAACAAGTGGCTAAGGGATTGGTGTGGGAAAGAGGGATTCCACTTCATGGGCACTGGCATCAGTTTTGGAACCGGGGGGATCTGTACCGTTG
>NC_057753.1:5086461-5130461 GCF_004010195.1 Chiloscyllium plagiosum
TCTATGCCCTCTAGTTCTGGACTCCCCGACCCCAGGGAAAAGACTTGTCTATTTATCCTATCCATGCCTTTCCATGCCATCCTATCTTTACTTACAAGATAATACATGGTTTGGAGAGGGTGGACGCTAGGAAATTGTTTCTGTTAGGCGAGGAGACTAGGACCCGTGGACAAGCCTTAGAATTAGAGTGGGTAAATTCAGAACAGAAATGCGGAGACATTTCTTTAGCCAGAGAGTGGTGGGCCTGTGGAATTCATTGCCGCAGAGTGCAGTGGAGGCTGGGACGCTAAATGTCTTCAAGGCAGAAATTGATAAATTCTTGATGTCACAAGGAATTAAGGGCTACGGGGAGAATGCGGGTAAGTGGAGTTGAAATGCCCATCAGCCATGATTGAATGGTGGAGTGGACTCGATTGGCCAAATGGCCTTACTTCCGCTCCTATGTCTTATGGTCAGCCTCCACCATTTCCTCTGGCAGCTCATTCCATACACGAACCACCCTCTGTGTGAAAACGTTGCCCCTGAGGTCCCTTTTAAATCTTTCCCCACTCACCCTAAACCTATGCCCCTCTAGTTCTGGTTCCCCCACTCCAGGGAAAAGATCTTGTCTATTTACCCTTTCCATGCTCATGATTTTATAAACCTCTATACGGTCACCGCTCAGCCTCCGCCGCTCCAGGAAAAACAGCCCCAGCCTATTCAGCCTCTCTGCGTAGTTCAGATCCTCCAACCCTGGTAACATCCTTGTAAATCTTTTCTGAATCCTTTCAAGTTACACGATACTTGAGGGCAGCATGGTGGCTCAGTGGTTAGCACTGCTGCCTCACAGCACCAGGGATGCGGGTT
The DNA here is from genome assembly GCF_004010195.1 of Chiloscyllium plagiosum. Taxonomy (NCBI): domain Eukaryota; kingdom Metazoa; phylum Chordata; class Chondrichthyes; order Orectolobiformes; family Hemiscylliidae; genus Chiloscyllium; species Chiloscyllium plagiosum. The sequence goes on from NC_057753.1 coordinate 5,087,308, forward strand.
CGATTCCAACCTTGAATGACTGCCTTTGTGGAGTTTGGACATTCTCTCAGTGTCTGCATCGGTTTCCTCCTACAGTCCAAAGATGTGAAGGCCAGGTGAATTGGCCATTCTAAATTGCCCATAGTGTTAGGTGCATTAGTCAGAGGGAAATGGGTCTGGGTGGGTTACTCTTTGGAGGGTCGGTGTGGACTTGTTGGGCCGAAGGGCCTGTTTCCACACTGTAGGGAATCGGATTTAGATTTTTAGATTAGATTAGATTAGATTAGATTACAGTGTGGAAACAGGCCCTTCGGCCCAACAAGTCCACACCGACCCGCCGAAGCGAAACCCACCCATACCCCTACATTTACCCCTTACCTAACACTACAGGCAATTTAGTATGGCCAATTCAACTGACCCTGCACATCTTTGGATGGTGGGAGGAAACCGGAGCACCCGGAGGAAACCCACGCAGACACGGGGAGAACGTGCAAACTCCATACAGTCAGTCGCCTGAGGCGGATCTAATATCCTTCCAATAGGAAGGCGACCAGAATTATACACAATGTTCCAAAAATGGCCTAACCAATGTCCTGTGCAGCCACAACATGACCCGCCAGTCCCCCAACCAACAGGAGTTAATGGGAGGCTGGCCTGAGTAACAAAAGGTTACCCTTTGGAACAAGAGACACAAAACAAACTGCAGATGCTGGAACCCAAAGTGGATAAGCTGTAGGCTGGTAAAACAGCAAGCCAGGTAGCATCTCCATCGGAGGTGGAGAGGTCAACATTTGGTCAAATTCCAAAACGCTTCACACCCATCCTCGTAAACCTTTTCTGAACTGCCTCCAAAGAAATAATATCTTTCCTGAACCAAGGGCACCATCAGCTGCTCCACAAGTGTTCTCACCCGCACCTTCCCTACTCATATCCTGGCGGAAGACTTGCTAGGACTGCTCAGGGGACTTTAAGATAGTCAGCGGGAGGGGAGGATGAGGACCAGTGGGACCCAAAAAGACAGCGAGAAAAGAGATAAAACTGGGGCTGGTATAGTTGAAGAGAGGACCAAGTCAAACAGTGAAGGGAGGCAAGAGTTAGGCTGAGAATGAGGTAATACCGATAAATTGTACTGCAATAATTTCAATGCAAGAGACCTAACTGGTAAGGCAAATGATATATGGGACTGGAATATCATAGCTATGACAGAAACATGGTTCAGGGATGGACAGGACATTTATACTCCAGGGTATAAATGCTATAGGAAGGATATAATGGATAGCGGGTAAGAGAGGAGGGGGAGTGGTGTTTTTGGTTAGGGACAATGTCTGTACTTTGGGAGGATATTTCTTGGAGTATGTTCACTGAAGGTTATCTGCATCAGAAATAAGAAAGGGGTGATCACTTGATTGGGATTGTACTGTAGTGCCCTCTACCACCACCCCCTCCCCCCACCCAACCTCAGTAGTCAGCAGGAAATTGAGAAGTAAGCAGATCTCAGATATCTATAAGAATAATAGGGTAGCAATGATAGAGAGTTTTAATTTTCCAAACAATGGGACTGCCGTAGTGTTGAGGGCTTGGATGGAGACGAATTTGTTCAGTATGAACAGGAAAGTTTACTGATTAAGTATGTAGATGTACCTACTAGAGAAGGTGCAAAACTTGAGCTACTCTTGGGAAATAACGCAGGGCAGGTGAGTCAGGTGTCAGCAGGGGTGCACTTTGGAACCAATGATCACGATCCTATTTGTTTTAAAATTAATTTTATTTGGAAAAGATAGACCAGGTCTAAAAGTTAACATTTCCAAATTGGAGTAGAGCGAATTTTGACGGCATTAGGTAAGAACTTTCAAAAGCTGATTGGGAGAGGCTAGTCGCAGGTAAGGGGATGGTTGAGAAGTGGGATGCCTTCAAAAATACGTTAACGAGAGTCCAGAGGCAGTATGTTCCTATGAGTGTGAAAGGCACAGTTGGTAGGTGCAGGGAATGCTGGATGACTAGGCTCTGGTGAAGAAAAAGGAGGCATAAGGCAGATATAGAAGCTGGGATTGAGCGAGTCCCTCAAGAAGTATAAGGGCAATTGAAATATGCTCAAGGGGGAAATAAGGAGCTAAAAAGGGGACATGAGATACCTTTGGCAAATAGGCCTTAACGAGAATCCAAAGGGATCTTACAAATATATTAAGGAGTAACAAGAGAAAGAATAGGGCTCCTTAAAGATCAGAAAGGGCTGCGTGGAACATGTGGAACTGTAGGAGATGGTGGAGATACTCAATGAATATCTTGCCTTAGTATTCACAGAATCCCTGCAGTGTGAAAACAGGCCATTTGGCCCAACAAGTCCACACTGACCCTGCGGAGAGTATCCCACCCAGACCCATTCTCCTACCCTATTACTGTACATTTACCCTGACTAATGCACCTAACCTACACATTCCTATACACTACAGGCAATTTAGCACAGCGATTCCACCCTAACCTAAATTCCTTTGGATTGTGGGAGGAAACTGGAGCACCCGGAGGAAACCCACACAGACGCAGGGAGAATGTGCAAACTCCACAGTCGCCCAAGGCTGGATAGACCCTGCGTCCCTGGCATTGTGAGGCAGCAGTGCTAACCACTGAGCCACTGTGCTGTGTTTACTGTGGAGAAGGATTTGAAAGCCAGAGAATTTGGAGAAATAAACAGTGATATCCACATTACAATGGAGGTGGTACTGGACATCTTAAATTCTTGGGATCTGATCAGGTATATCCTAGAACATTGTAGGTAGCTAAGGAAGTCATTGCTGGACTACTTGCTACGCGTGAGATGTCAGAAGACTGGAAGGTGCCTAATGTGGTGCCAATATTTAAGAAAGGTGGTAAGGAAAAACCAGGGAATTATGGACCTGTGAGCCTGGCATCAGTACTGAGTAAGTTGTTGAAGGGAATCCTTAGGGGCAGGATGTGCATGTATTTGGAAAGGCAAAGACTGACAGGGATAGTCAACATAGCTTTGTGTGTTGAAATTGTGTCTCACAAACTTGATTGAGTTTTTGAAGAAGTGACAAAGATGATTGATGAAGGCATAGCAGGGGACATTTGTCTATATGGACTTCAGCAAGGCACTCAACAAGGTTCCATTTGGTAGACTGGTTAGCAAGGTTAGATCACATAGAATCCAGGGAACGCTAGCTATTGGGATACAAAATTGGCTGGAAGATAGGAGGTGGAGGGTTGTTTTTCAGACTGGAGGCCTCTGACCAGTGGTGTGCCGCAAGGATTGGTGCTGGGTCCACTGTTTTTTGTCATTTATACAAATGATTTGGAAGTGAATATTGGAGGAATGTTTAGTAAATTTGCAGATTACACCAAACTTTGGTGGTGTAGTAGACACTGAAGAAGGTTGTCTCAGAATACTCAGATTGGCCAATGAGTGGCAGATGGAGTTTAATTTAGACAAATGTGTGCTTTTGCATTTCAGTGAGGGGGAGGGCAGCACGGTGGCTCAGGGATTAGCACTGCTGCCTCACAGCACCAGGGTCCCAGGTTAGATTCCAGCCTCAGGCGACTGTCTGTGTGGAGTTGCAAATTCTCCCCGTGTCTGCATGGGTTTCCTCCGGGTGCTCCGGTTTCCTCCTGCAGTCCAAAGATGTGCAGGTCAGGGTGGACTGGCCATGCAAAATTGCCCATAGGTACATTAGTCAGAGGGGAAATGGGTCTGGGTGGGTTACTCTTCGGAGAGTCAATGTGGACTTGTTGAGCCAAAGGGCCTGTTTCCACACTGTAGGGAATCTAATCCAATCAAATCAGGGCAGGGGTTATGCACTTAATGGTAGGGTCCTGGGAGTGTTGCTGAACAGAGAGACTTTGGGGTGCAGGTGCCTAATTCCTTGAAAGTGGAGTCACAAGTAGATAGGATAGTGAAGGTGGCATTTGGTATGCTTTCCTATGTTGGTAAGTGCATTGTACAGGAATTGGGATGTCATGTTGTGGCTGTACAGAACACTGATCAGGCCACTTTTGGAATAATCAGGAGGAACATGGATAAGACAAACAGACAAAGTCTTTTCCCTGGAGTGGCGGAGTCCAGAACTAGAGGGCATAGGTTTAGGGTGAGAGGGGAAAGATTGAAAAGGGACCTAAGGGGCAACTTTTTCACGCAGAGGGTGGTACGGGTATGGAATGAGCTGCCAGAGGAAGTGGTGGAGGTTGGTACAATTATAGTATTTAAAAGGCATCTGGATGAGTATATGAATAGGAAGGGTTTGGAGGGATATGGACCGGGTACTGGTAGGTGGGACTAGATTAGATTGCGATACCTGGTCAGCATGGATGAGTTGGACCGAAGGGTCTGTTTCTGTGCTCTACATCTCTATGACTGTTGTCCAATACATCCCAAATTAGCAAGTTGCTACTCCCATGGCCTCAGGCATTTGTGAACATGGTTCACCTTCATAATTTTGAACATGCCTCCTGAATATCACGTGCTGCATCACTTTTCTTTTCTGCTAATCCCATTTAGAGGTCTAAAACCACACTCGTTCTGAAGAAGGGTCACTGGAATTGAACTGTTAACTGCTTTCTCTCCAGATGCTGCCAGACCTGCAGGGTTTCTCCAACAATTTCGATAGCTGATGTCTTGAATAAACTGGTTTCCAACACAATAACTCTGCTGTTATTTAACAGTCTGTGTGACATAATTGCAGCAGGACTGGGGGACATCATAATACCCCATTGTTTCTCAATAATCGCCCTCCATAGCAACAGGAAACAGGAATACACATGAGGCCATTCCAGAGGCTGGTCCTCCTGTTGAGGAATTGCTGTTCAGTGACAGACAGTAGCCTTCTCACAGCACTGGCAGAGGCTCTGGTGATAATTTTCCCATCCTCCTTACATAGGAGCGAGGCTAAAGGACTCTCAAAGATTGTAAATGTGACAGCCCTATTCAAAATCACAGCAAATGACTCTGACAGTCGGCTTCACATCGGGGGTGGGGAACACCTGAAGTTAGAAATAAACCACAGTGTCAATGGGCACTCGGTAAAGTATGGATTATTTCTTCCAGCCTTGTCTCTGTTTAACCCCAAAGTCATCTTTGGAATGCGAAGATACTGACAGGATCTCTGGAAGAGCTGAGATTTCACTATGAGAGCAACCCAAAGGTAAGAGAACTGAGATAATCTAGAGTTAGAAAAATGATCCGAAAATTGAGTCGTCAAAGCGACAAATTAGTTTGCTGTGATCCTAAAGCAATCGAGAGCTTGACAGATTGCGAGTTTGAAATAACCTGATTTATTTAACAATGCTAAGATATGAGCTCACTTATGAACACTGGTGGAAATAGACCCCAGCTGATAGAATGGCTAAGTTCTGGATGCAACATACATTCGCAGTAACAGCAGAATCAAAAATATGCGGAGGATCAGGGTTTACCCTGTTACTGCTGCTTAGACAGTTCAGGAGAAGGTGACAGAGACGGAGAAATAGAACCAGAACCTTCAGGAGGTAATTAGACCAGATGCATGCTGCTGAGATTCAACACAGCCAAGTCCACGTCAGTGTTAATGCTCCAAATAAGCCTATTCCCATGTTCTGAGCAAGTCACTTGACCTGAAACAGTAACTCTGATCTCAGTCCACAGATGGTGTCAGACTTGCTGAGCTTCTCCAGCAATTTGTTTTTGCTCCTCCCATCTTACCTCATCAAGATCTACCACCGTAACCCTCTCCCTCCTTTGCCCTCCTGCTTGTCTAGGTTCCTGTAAACACATGCATATTGTTCACTTTAAACACGCTCTGTAGAGAATGTTCCACATTCTCACCACACTTTGGGTAAAAGAAGCTGTATTTTGTTCCTGAATTCTCTATTGGATGTGTTGGCAATTATCGATGCTCCTTCTCATAATGTGAAATATTCTCTCTGTATCCATTCAATCAAAACCTTTCATAACATTAAGGCAGAAACTGGAACTGAGAGGCAACTGTGCATGCACACTCACAGTGTGTAGGGAATAACGCATGTGGTCAAAGTGTGCAGGGAATAATGCACATGCTCCTGGGTGTCAGCAAATGCAGCCTAATTTTTAAGGCCTGTTTCAGCTCACCCTCTCAGCCTTCTTTTCTTGTGAGTACAGACCCGGCCTGTACATTTCTGGTATCATTTTCTGCTCCCTCTCCACTGCCTGAATATCTTTAGTAAAACATATCCACTGAAACTGCACAGAGTAGGCAGTAATGTTTTCAATCCTCAGACTATCCAAATAAATTGTCATGAGGTGATCTTAAAAGGTTGTTCATTCAGTAACAACATTTCAAAAGATGCATGAGATAGAGAGACAGGAAAACAGGTGAGAATGGTTTACTGATCCAAGAGACATGGTGGCTCATTGGGGCCCAGGTTCGATTCCAGCCTCAGACAGACTGAATGTGTGAAGTCTCCGCATCCTCCACATGTCTGTGTGGGCTTCCTCCGGGTGTTCCGGTTTCCTCACACAATCCAAAGATGTGTAGGCTAGGGTAACTGCTGTGCTAAATTGCCCATAATGTTCAGGGAAGTATAGGCTAGGTGAATTAGTCAGGGGTAAATGTAGACTAACAGGGCAAGGGAATGGGTCTGGGTAGGTTACTCTTCGGTGTGGACTTACTGGACCTATTTCCACATTGTAGGGATTATATGAAGTCTTCAGACACAGAGGAAGAGTTGGTCTCTGTAGCTGGTGGTGAGAATGTGTATAGGTATAAGCAGGCAGAGAAAGAGTTTAAGTTCTGAGTTTTGTGAAACAAGAGGTTCAGCTGAGCATGACTCAGATCAAGAAAGCACTTACAGTTAACAATGGGGTGCTGGATGCAAGGGTAATGGGTTAACAAGGTGGAAAAGCAGTCATTATGTACAGCCATTTAACAATATTGGAAGCATTCGGTATGCAAGGTCAGTTAACAAGGGTAAAAGTATCCAATGTATGAATCCAGTTAACAAGGTTAAGAACATTCATTGTGTAATGGTGAAGAGCTTGGTTTCTGCTACTGATACCCGTTGATTGCAACGGTCACCCAATTAATATGTATGTTGCCTTATCTGGATGCTTGTCCCTGTAAAATGACTATGTAGTTCATTGAGAAACTGCTCTTCCAGTGAAGACCATGAACTCATGTCCCAGTGCAAATGGGCGATCATTCTCTCTCCCTCCAGGGCCCAGAATAAAGATGAAAGAGGAAAACTACACTGTATCTGAGTGTTTTGCTTCGACTGAGGGGAGGGGGCAACGGGACAACAATATTGGTGTAGTCAGCAGGATCCAAACGGACAGTTACAATCGGACGGTGTCAGAGGCCGCCCGGAACATCAGTAGCTCGAGACGGACGGGCCCACAACTTAAGATTTTAAACCCACATGGGTTAGGAGATCCAATCATGTCAAAGTTAGATATGTCTTGTTTCAGGACCTGTGTTAGAGACAGGTCCTGGCCATAGATTACAGGCCCATGGACGCTCTCCTCATATGAGAGAGAGACTGCGATCTCCATAATACTGCAGGTGTCTCTTCAGAGTTTATAAATTTATTAGGCAGCGATTTCCCAGACTGCTACATTGATTCAATGTGTCACTATTCCAGTACCAAAAGGGATTTCTGTATGAGATGGGAGGAAAACATTTACAGACTCCCAATTTCCATTCCTTCTCTTCATGCTGGATAATGGAGATGCTGCTGTGGAATGTGCAAGTCAGTAAGAATCGTCAGCACAGATTCATCAGCACTTTCTAATGAGAGAGGGAACCTTTCACGCAGAAAATTGAAGGACATTAAACTGACTTTTTGTTTCAAGATTGAAGTAATGATTCAATGATACAGTGCTAAAGTAATTTCTGATGCGGGCTGACGAATTATGGGGAAAGGTCACACAGACAGCAATCCTCAAAAGGGACTCTGCAGTCTCAGAAACACAATCAGCCACAGATCGCGAATATTGAAATCTGGCCCAGTTATTAACATCAGCACAAAACAAACTCGTAAATGTGAAAGAATCAACGCAGTTCAGCGCTGGATGTGATTAACAGGAGCAGTAGCAGAATCCAACTTGTGTACTCACTGGGGTACCACTGGGCTCGTTCGCTGAGTGAATCCTTCCCCGTGTTCAATGGGGGTGAACGGCTGCTCCTCACTGTGCATGCGCTGGTGTTCAGTTAGGCTGCCTGAATGCCGGAAACGTTTTCCACAGTGAGCGCAGATGAACGGTCTCTCCCCAGTGTGGACTCGCTGGTGCGACAGTAGGTGGGACAACTGAGTGAATCCCTTCCCGCACTCCGAGCAACTGAACGGCCTCTCCCCTGTGTGCAGTCGCTGGTGAGAAATGAGGCTGGATAATTCGGTGAATGATTTCCCACACACAGAGCAGCTGAATGGTCTCTCCCCGGTGTGAACGCGCTGGTGTGAGGTGAGGCTGCCTGAATGCCTGAAACTCCTTCCACAGCGAGTGCAGAGGAAGGGCTTCTCATTGGTGTGAATGCGCTGGTGCGTGAGCAGGTGGGACAACTGCGTGAATCCCTTCCCACATTCGGAGCAGGTGAATGGCCTCTCCCCACCGTGAACCTGCTGGTGCCTCAGTAGGGTGGATGACTGAGTAAATCCCTTCCCACACTCGGTACAAGTGAAGAGTCTCTCCCCAGTGTGAACTCGCTGGTGTTCAATGAGTGTGGACGAATATCTGAAACTCTTTCCACAGGAAGTGCAGCTGAATGGCTTCTCTCCTGTATGAACGCGCTGGTGCCCCTGCAGGCTGGCTAACAATGCAAATCCCTTCCCACACACAGAGCAGGTGAAAGGTCTCTCCCCAGTGTGAACACGCTGGTGGACAGTGAGATTGGACAGTTTAGTGAAGCCCTTGCCACACTCTGAGCAGGCAAACGGTCTTTCGCCAGTGTGACTGCGTCGATGTGTTTCCAGTTGGGATGGGCAATTGAAACCCTTCCCACAGTCTCCACATTTCCATGGTTTCTCCCCGGTGTGACTGCGCTGATGGATTCCCAGCTGGGATGGGTAATTGAATCCCTTCCCACAGTCTCCACATTTCCATGGTTTCTCCCCGGTGTGACTGCGCCGGTGAACGTCCAGCTGGGAAGGATAACTAAATCCCTTCCCACAATCTTCACATTTCCATGGTTTCTCCATGGTGCCAGCACCCTGGCGACTTTCCAGGTAGGATGATCAGTTGAGTCCTCATCCACACAGAACACGTACAGTTTTTCCTGCTGCGATCAGTTAGGTTTTTTTTCAGGCAGGTTAAAACATTTTGTCGCAACAGTCTCTTTCAGGTGTCCGTGTCAGTGTCCACCTCAGCGCTTTTCCAGTCACGGTGATGCTCAGAATATTTTCCCACAAACATCTCTCTTTCAACATTCAGAAGTGGATGACATTGAGGCTCTGATGACCTTGAAGTGGCGCTTGGTTTGCATTTCCCATCTGGAAATGCTCCCCTTCTAATTCCAATACAAGGAGTCTACAAAGGTCATTACTGCAGGTAGAGGGTGGAAATTCAGCTCGGACAACTCGACTTTCTGTTTCCCTCTGTTGTTCACCTGAAGCTGCAAGTCTCTTAGCAACAGAAGTTCCCTCGTCCTTCCAGGGACATCTCAACCCCATGCCACCGTCTATTTCAGTATTCGAGTCTCACACTTGAGTCTGGTCGGCTTCCCGTAAACGTTGACTTCCCCAGCTCCTGATGCTGCCTGGCTTGCAGTGCTCTCCCGGCCTCCTGCTTGTCTACCTTGGATTCCAGCATCTGCAGTTTCTTTTTGTCTCGAATCAGTTTTTTTTTCCCTCGACTTCTGGAAACATTCACTCTGATCGTTCCTCCAACAGATGCTTCCGGACCGACTGCATTCTCTGCATCTGTTTCAATTCTCCCAAGCCTGGCTGCAGAGCGAAGATAAATCCACCAAAATCAGAACCCGTTCACCTCCCCCCCCGGCCACGGGGACTGTGAGGTGCTTGGTCACCCAGGCCGAAGGTCGTTACCCTGGGCCCCTCAGGCGGAAGGAGCTGGTATCCTCTCATTCAGGATAGGCTGAAGGTATTTAACTTGGTAAAACCAATGACTGCAGATGCTGGAAACCAGATTCGGGATTAGTGGTGCTGGAAGAGCACAGCAGTTCAGGCAGCATCCGCGGAGCAGGAAAATTGACGTTTCGCGCTAAAGCCCTTCATCAGGAATAAAAGATTTTTAATGCAGCTCTCCGCCCAGCCCAGCCGCCTGCTCCAGACCGCTCCCCTGGACTTGCACTGGCTGCCAATTTCCGCGCGCCCGCTTGTCTTCACTTCCAGGGTCCATGCTAGGTCACAATGGGTGATTGACGGCGGTTCACAACCAATAGAAAGGGGGCAGTCGAGCCAGGAGAACCTTCGGCGCCGCTGGTCCTCCAACCAATAAGGAAGGAATGGGGCGGGGTTGGAGGTCTGAGGGTGGGTGTGTTTGCCTGCGTCTGGTCCTCCAACCAATAGGAGAAACGGTAAGGGGCTGGAGGACCAAGGGGTGTGAGGCTGGTCCTCCAACCAATAAGGAGGGAATAGGGCGGTGCTGGAGGACAGAGGGTGCATTCGGCTGGTCCGCTAACCAGTAGGAAGGAGAGAGGCGGGGCTGGAGGACCCAGTGTGCGCGGCTGGTCCTCCGGCCGCCCGAGCAGCACGTGTGTTGCCACCGTCCCCGCGACTGAGGACTTCATGAATCTTCAGGGTTTTGGAAACGGTGAAAGGAGAGGAGCGGTGCCAGTGCAGACTAGAAGGTCTCAGAAACGCCCGTACAGGCCGCCAGAACCTAACGAGAAACTTTCGGTCTCCAGTTGGCAGCAAAAAGCTGTGTGGCGCAGGCGCCATCTTGGTTGGGGGCAATATTCTGCAGGGTGCCTCTTCGGTCGCCATTTTTAATAGGGGCAATGTGGAACAATTTCTTCGTCTCGAGTAGTGGGGACAATAGTACATATCAAATTCAGACCAGAGAAATGTTCATCTCCTGACTATTTTGGATTCCAGCATCTGCAGGTTTTTTTTGTCTGTTATTCTTTATTCGAATTCTTATCTTGGACTGAAATGTAAGGCCTTTTTTTTTAACTGTAAACTCCATTTACAGGTATATTGAATGAGACTGCAGATTGGACCTTAAACATCACAGCAAGATCTGGCAGGCAGTCACTCAATGCATCAGGATCTGAATATCATCAGCTTTTGAATAGGGAAGGAGAAGGGTTTGTCTGGTCTGTCTGTTGGAAACTATTTTCAACTTATAAAAATGGAAAAGATAATACGAGGGAATGAATAAAAAGTAAGTGAATTTTTAAAACTGAAGTCATAGAATGGTACATCGCAGAAACAGACCCTTTGGTCCAATTTAATAGTGCTGATCAGATATCTCAAATTAATCTCATCCCATTTGCCAGCATTTGGCCAATATCCCTCCAAACCCTTCCAATTCATACACCTAAGCAGATGCCTTTTAAATGTTGTAATTGTACCAGCTTCCACCACTTCCTCCTACAGCTCATTCAACACACACACCATCCTCGGTGAGAAAAGGTTGCCCCTTCGGTCTAGTTCTGGACTTCCCCACCCAGAGAAAAAACCTTGGCTATTCCCCCTATTGATGCCCCTCATGATTTTATAAACCTCTTTATAATGTCATTCCTCAGCTGGCGATGCTTCAAAAAAGACAGCCCCAGTCTATTCAGGCTCTCCCTATAACACAAACCTTCCAATCCTAGCAACGTCCTTGTAGATTTTGTTTGAACCCATTCAAGTTTCACAACATCCTTCCTACAGGAGGAAGACCAGAATTGAACGCAGTATTCTAAAAGTGGTCTAACCAATATCCTGTTCAGCTACAGCATGACCTCCCAACTCCAATACTCAATGCATTGATCAATAAAGACAAACGTACCAAACACCTTCACTATCCTGTCTGTTACTTTCAAGAAACTGTGAACCTGTGAAACTTTGTTCAGCAACACTTCCCAGGACTTTAACATTAAGTGTATAAGTCCTTCCCTGATTTGACTTTCCAAAATGCAGCACCTCATATTTATCTAAATTAAACTCCATCTGCCACTCCTCAGCTCACTGGCCCATCTGATTAAGGTCCTATTGCACGCTGGAGTGACCTTCTTCACTGTCTAGTATACCTCCAATTTTGGTGTAATCTGCAAACTTACTAACCGTACCTCCTATGTTCACATCCAAATCATTTATATAAATGACGAAAAGCAGTGGACCCAGCACTGATCCTTGTGGCATACTATTGGTCACAGGCCTCCAATCTAAAAACCAACCCTCCGCCACCATGATCTGTCTTCGACCTTTGAGCCAGTTCTATATTCAAATGGCTAGTTCTCCCTGTATCCCATGTGATCTAACCAGTCTACCATGTTGAATGCTTTACTGAAGTCCATATATATCACATCCATCTCTCTACCCTCATCAATCCTCTTTGTTACTTCTTCAAAAACTCAAATCAAATTAGTGATACGTGATTTTCCACAGTATATGTGCCTTTCCAAATATATGTAAATCCTGTCCCTCAGGCTCACCGGTCCCTAGTTCCCTGGCTTTTCCATACCACCTTTCTTAAATAGTGGCATCATGTTAGCCAATCTTCAGTCTTTCGGCACCTCACCTGTGGCTATCAGTGATACAAATATCTCAGCAATCACTTCCCAGGCCTCCTGCAGAGTTTAAGGGTACACATGATTAGGTCCTAGGGATTTATCCATCCTTTTGCATTTTAAGTATCTCGTCTTCTATAATATGGACATTTTTCAAGATGTCACTATTTATTTCCCAAAGTTCTCTAGCTTGCATGTCCTTAAACAATGATGCAAAATACTCATTTAGTATCTCCTTGTTCTCCACACATAGATGGCCTTGTTGATCTTTAAGGGGCCCCATTCTCTCCTAGTTACTGTTTTGTCCTTAAACTGCTGTTGAACTGGGAGTCTCCATTGTTCAATGGGTAAAGTTGTGACAGCGAAAGAGACATGGTTTAAATGGGAGATAAATATAGATGATTGCAAGTTTTTAAAGAGTTGAATTTCAGGGCACAGCTAGCAAGGTGTCAGCATTGTCCAGACTAGAGGTAACAGAGGAAAGGATGAGACCTTTAGAAACAATTCACCTGAGGTAAAATGAGGTCATGTTACAGAAGTGCATCACCCTATCACAGACCCTACAAACCCCTTTCACTTACTAAAACTCTATGACATTTCTATCTTTCCTCAGTTCTGATGAAGGATGATCATAAGCAAAATATTCATTCTCTTTCTGTCCACAGACGTGCTGAGAACTTTCTGTTTGAACTGCTGAAGTTGATGATAGGAACTGTGTGATTGAAAGCTGCTCTTGCAGTGCAATATTTTGCCATTGTTATGAACATTCTGGTCTGGCCTCAGACAGTTTCCAGCGAGTGGGTGGAGTTTCAGAAGGGACAGAAAACAATGGCTTCAGTCATCCCAATGTTAAAATGGAGGACATTTCTACTTATCCAGGAGTGGGTATCAGGCATGTCAGGGCAGTACATGACTTGGAGGTTCACATACACATGCTTCCTTGATCCTTTTCCATGGTGAAGATTGAAGCACTGCAAGATCCTGTCAAAATGCTAGCTAAGTTGAAGCAATATAAATTCTTCCTCTGCTAGCCGCTGCCTCTCCCAGCTATTTCTCTCATTATGTTACTCTCCACCTCTCGCTCATAGAATCATACAGCACTGAAACAGATCCTTCAGCCCAACTTGTCCATGCCAACCAGGTCACCCAAACTAAATTACAATAGTCTCATTTGTTTGCATCCAGCACATATCCCTCTAAACCATTCCTCTTCATGTACTTGTCCAAATATCTTTTAAAAGTTGTAACTGTAGCTGCATATAGTACTTCCTCTGGCAGTTCATTCTACATATGAATATCTCTCTGTGTGAAAATGTTATCCTTCAGGTCCCTTTTAAATCTTTCTCCCCTCACCTTAAAATTATGCCCTCTAGCTTTGGACTCTCCTATCTTCCCTATGTCTGTCATGATTTTATAAACCCCTATAAGGTCACTCCTCAATCTCCTATGCTCCAATGATAAAAAGACCCAGATTATCCAGCCTCTCCTTACAACTCAAACCCTCCAGACTCGGCAACATCCTTGCAAATCTTTTCTGTGCCCTTTCCAATTTAATAACATACTTCCTAAGCAAGGTGACCAGAACTCTATACACCAACTTCCTGTCCAGCCCCCAACTGCCACTCCAAAACAGGCCAGATTGAGAGAGTAAGGGTAGAGTCCTTTCCATGAAGGACATTAGTGAACCAGTTGGGGTTTTATGACAACCTAGGTGGCTCTATGGAAACTTTTTTCCTAGTACTGGCACCACAAAGTGTCAGATTCATTCAGTTAAATTTCATTGTGTTTTTGTTGGTTATCGCTCACATTCTTTCTCTTTTAACTCTGTTGCTTGTCATGAATTCGACTGGGACAACACTACTATTATAGGACAAGCCAAACAGAGAACAGCCAGGGAATTCCTAGAGACATGGCACTCATCCACACAGATTCAATCAATAAGCACATCGACCTGGACCCAATATACCGACCACTGCAACGGACAGCTGGAACTGACAACCGGAAGCGGCAGATTCAAACCACTATAAATGCAGGAGGAAACATCACAGAAGTGTTTCACAGGAGGCTCCCAAGCACTGAGGATGTCACCTAGACAGTCGGCGAACAGAACCACAACAACGAGCACCCGAGCTACAAATCTTCTCACAAACTTTGAATTTACTCTATTAATACCCTCTACCTCCGCGGTCTTCGGTGGTTGACTGGGCTACCCTCAACTGCAGCATTGAATTTTGGAAGCAAAGTTTCCTTTCAGCTGAATTTCTAGCTCCATTCCAGTATGATATTATTAACTTCAGAACTTTAGTAACAGTTCATGAATTGATAGAGTCAATAAAGATAAATTGTTACACACAGAAAAAAGCAGCAATATCTCTGTCTGGAATAAGCTTTTAAAGGACGAAAGCAAGCTGTCACAGAGGGGATTCAGACCAATTAGCCATGTCTGGGAGCAGAAGGGGTTGCGGCTAAACAAACAAAGCTGTTTTGACACATACTTGATAACTGGCTACTTTACGCCACTAGGACAGCTGATTGCCCTGCAGAAGAATGTAAGGAATTAATCATAGGAAAGCTCTGTCTTCAAGCAGACAGCAAACACTGAATGTAACAAGAATCAAACAAGTCATTTCTGATAAGGAAGCAAGCTGCAGACCTGATGCTTCTGGAGGAGTAATCAATATTTTGGATAAAATTATCTATAGAATCATCAATAATATCACATTATAGACCTGAAGAATGAAACTCTATATGCATACGAATCCGACACCATAACCCTTCATTTGCATAACTTCCAGGAAAAACACTGTATAAAGATCAAACCCTGGACGTCAGAGACACTATTGTAACTAAATTTAATTGGGTAATAGCCAAGTTGAATTGTGAGGCTTAACTTGTTAATGTGAGGGGTCCTATTTTGGTTGCTACATGCAATAAAGTTTAAATCATTGCTTCAGTACTTCACTGTCTGTGAGATTTCTTAATAAATAGCCGAATTAAAGTTGATGATTCACCCACAACACCAGTCTTTTGTCCACACCTTCCCATTGGAAAAGGTCTGAAAATAGCATGAGTTGTTATCTCTCAGATTTGGCAAAGACTGGATACGCAGCAGAAATCAGGCTGTTGACCATCCTTGATACAGCCACAGAGCTAGATTAGATTAGATTCCCTACAGTGTGGAATCAGGCCCTTCGGCCCAACAAGTCCACACCGACCCTCCGAAGAGTAGCCCACCCAGACCCATTTCCCTCTGACTAATACACCTAACACTATGGGCAATTTAGCATGACCAATTCACCCTGACCTGCACATCTTGGACTGTGGGAGGAAACTGGAGCACCCGGAGGAAACCCACGCAGACACGGGGAGAATGTGTAAGCTCTACACAGGGAGTCGCCCGAGGCTGGAATCGAACCTGGGACCATGGTGCTATGGGGCAGCACTGCTTACCACTGAGCCACTGTGCTGCCCACTTGCAGCAAGTTTTGCATCAAGAGAAAGAGGCCCTTTGGCCCATTGTGTCTGCACTCCTGATCAAACATCCATCTATTCATTCTAATTCTATTTTCCAGCACTTGGTCTGGTGTGGCATTTCAAGTGCCCATCAAATGCTTTTTAAATGTCTTGAGGGTTACTGTCTCTGCCACCCTTTTAGACGGTGAGTTCCAGAAACCGGCTACTCCCTAAGTGAGAAAAAGCTTTTGTTAAATTCCCTCGAAATGTCCTACTCCTCACCTTAAAAACTATGCCCCCCGGTTGTTGACTTGAGAATGTGTATCAGGTATGAGCAGGTAGGGAAAGAGTTAAGTTTTGTGAAACAAGAGGTTCAGCTGAACATGACTCAGATCAGATAAGAAGCAGCAGTTAACAATGGGGTGCTGGAGGCAAGGGTAATGGGTTAACAAAGTGGAACAGCATTCATTATGTGGAGCCAAATAACAATATTGGAAGCATTCAATATGTACGGTCAGTTAACAAGGTGACAGTATTCATTATGTGAAGCCAGTTAAGGTTGAGAACATTCATTGTGTAACAGCAGATGGCTTAATCTTTATTGTTGACGCTTGCTGATTGTAACGGTCACCCAATCAATATGTATGTTGCCTTATCTGGATGCTCCTCCCTTTAAAATGGCCATATAATTCGTTAAGAATCTGCTGTTCAACAGAAGACCGTGAACCCACATCTTGGGCGGTACGGTGGCCCAGTGGTTAGCACTGCTGCCTCACAGCGCCAGAGACCCGGGTTCAATTCCCGCCTCAGGCGACTGACTGTGTGGAGTTTGCACATTCTCCCCGTGTCTGCGTGGGTTTCCTCCGGGTGCTCCGGTTTTCTCCCACAGTCCAAAGATGTGCAGGTCAGGTGAATTGGCCAGGGGAAATGGAATGCCAAACTGATTAGATTAGATTAGATTCCCTACAGTGTGGAAACAGGACCTTCGGCCCAACAGGTCCACACCGACCCTCCGAAGAGCAATCCATTCAGACCCATTCCCCTACATCTACCCCTGACTAATGCACCTAATATTACGGGCAATTTAGCATGGCCAATTCACCTGAGCTGCACATTTTTGGACTGTGGGAGGAAACCAAAGCACCCAAAGGAAACCCACGCAGACACGGGGGGGGGGGAAGAGAGAATGTGCAAACTCCACACAGATAGTTGCCCGAGGTGGCGTTTGAACTGGGGTCCCTGGTGCTGTGAGGCAGTAGTGCGAACCACAGAGCCATGCAAATGTTTATCCCTATCTATGCCACTCAGAACTTTGATCCCTTCCCAGCCTCCTCTGCCTGAAGGAATACAACCCCAGCCTGTCTAGCCTGCCTTCACAGCTGAATCACTGCAGCCCAAGCAACATCCTGAATTGAATCGCCTCGGAACCTCTGTAGTTTCATCACATCCTTCCTATAATGTGGAGACCAGACCTGTAAACAGGCCATAGCTGGAGTATTAATGGTACGTACAGCTCCATCATAACCTCTTGCTCTTGTATTTGATTTAAACAATAAAGACAAGTGTCTCATATGTCGCCTTAACTATCATATCCAACTGACCTACTGCCTCAGAGGATCTATGGACATGCACATTCTCTGATCCTCTGTACTTGCTTAGGTCCTGCCATTCAAAATGTATTTCTTTGCCTTGTTGGACCTTCCAAAATGCATCATGTCACACTTTTCAGGATAAAATTCCATTCGCCATTGTTCAGCCCGCCTGACCAGTCCATTAATATTATCCTCTCGTCTAAGGCTTTCTCCTTAATATTTACACCACCATATTTTGTATCATTTAGGAACATAGTGTTATGAAGTCAAACGAGTGCATGTTCACTTTAAATAGAAAGTGTTTTCTGAATATTAAACTTAAACTACAGGCTAAGTTGTCTGAATGGAAAGACTGAAAGACGAGCTGTTCCAAAATAGATACATGTCACAATTGGCTGGTAAATGGATACCTGAGCTTTGGTTGCTGTTTTGACAACAGTTAGAATTTAACCAATTAGTTTAAATTATGTGCAGGTTGCCAAAACCCAATCAAGTTTGAATTTATCGTTTTGACAACACCGGACCAATGACAGGGAACAATGTTTGGGGATTATAAAACCAGAGCATTTTGAAGGTTTGGTCAGAGCTAATTGCCCATTTAATATCTTGCACTCAAAGAAAGAAGAAGGCACTCTCTAACGATAGGTACCTTTTCCTGTAAAAGCAATAAAAAGAAAGACAACCCAGGGAGATCAGCAGATGAAAAACCGAAGACAGCAGAGAAGACAGAGTGTGTGGACTTGAGGTTAAGTTATTGTAATGTTTAATTTTGTTATTGAAGCACCATTTTTTTGGAATTGGGGTCATATAGCAATTGGTTACAAAGAAGAGTGTTCAGTTTGATAATAGCTTTGATTAGTGTTCACTATTAGAGTTAGGAAAATAAATTATTATTTCTCTTTAAATCGTGGAAATTAGGATTTGTCTGTCACGCACTCATATTTTAACAGAGTTATGAGATGAGGCGAGCCTGTCTGGGTATTTAGTTTTAATTAACAGCATCGTAACAATAGGAACAGGAGTAGACATTCTGCAACTTGAGCTTGCTCTGCCATTCAATAAGATCAAGGCTGATTGGTGAACTAACTCCATTTACTGCTTTGGGCCTGTATCCCTCGATACCCTTCCCTAAAAAAATTGTATTTCAGATTTAAATTTAGCTATTGAATTAGCATTGACCGCCATTTGAGGAAGAGTGTTCCAAACCTCCAATACTCTTTGCATGTAGAAGTGCTTTAATAACATCTCTCCTGAATGGTCTGGTCCAAATTCTTAATCTATGCCTACTGGTTTCAGAATCTTCACCAGTGGAATTAGTTTATCTTTGTCAACCCTGTCTTTCCCAAATAATAACCTGTTGACCTTAATTAAATCACACCTTAATCTTATAAATTCTACAGTAAAGGCCTAACTTATCTCATCTCTCCTCATAACTTAACCCTTGAAGTCCAGGTATCATTCTTGTAAACCCTGCGTTGAACTCCTTCCAGCGCCAAAACATCATTCCCAAGGTTGATACCCAGGTCTTCTCACTGTACTAAGTGGCGCCTAACTGATGATAGCTCAGCTTCTTAAACAATAAGTGTGAAGTCTGTCTGTGTCCCAATGCTATCAGACTGACAAACCCTTGGTATAGTTTTACACTGATTCATGCAGTTTTTGAGCAAAAACAATGTAATTCTGCCAATTTATTTTTCTCAAAAACTGCATGAGTCCATGTAAAACTCTGTAAAACTATACAGAGAGTTTGTCAGTCTGACATAGCATTGGGACACAGACAGACTTCACACCTATTGTTTAAAAAGCTGAGCTATCTTGAGAATGTAATTTAAAAGTAGTTCTGGGATTTACAGATCAAAGAACAGAAAACAGCATTTCCCATTATAAAAGATGGAAATTTTAATCTAAGATTGTTTTACTGTATCACATCTCCATGACACTGGTCTCCTTTGGCTATAAATTCTGTGAGCATGATCTTAACCTCCACAACCACCTGATGAAGGAGCAGTGGTCTGAAAGTTATTGCTTCCAAATAACTGGATGATAACCTGGTGTTGTGTGATTTTGTTTTTAACATCCTCGCTAGTCCAACACCAGCACCTCCAAGTCATATAGATCATTAAAAGTTAAAGATTTCACAGTCCCAGAGGGCTGCTCTCTTATTACAGAGAGAGAGAGCGCCAACTGGTGGTGAGTTTAACCTGAAGGTCACCACACCGCAGAGGTGTGGTTGAGCAGGAAGACCTTCATGGTAACCCCAGCCAGTGCATGAAATGAATCCGCACTGTTGGTGTCACTCTACATTGCAAACTAGCCGTCCAGCCAACTCAACCTGCTTTCAGAGCATTAAGGTGTAGAAAGAATAGCAATTGATACAGAGCCGAACCCTGTGGTACACAACTGGACACAGGCTTCCATTCACAAAACACCCTTCCACCATCACCCTCTGCTTCCTCCTACTAAGAAACATTTGGATCCAATTCCCCAAATTACCCTGGATCCTGTGGACTCTTGGCTTTTTAACCAGATTACCACATGAAATCTTGACAAAAACCTAACTGAAGTCCACGTAGACGGTATTAACTGCACTAACCTCATTTACATGCCTAGTCACGTCCTTGCCAAATTCATTTAAATTTGAGAGACATGATCTCCCCCTTACATAGGTATGCTGACTGTCCTTGATTAATCCAGGGTAATTTGGTGAATTGGATCCAAATTTTGCTTAGTAGGAGGAAGCAGAGGGTGATGGTGGAAGGGTGTTTTATGAATGGAAGCCTGTGTCCAGTGGTGTATCACAGGGTTCGGCTCTGGGTCCATTGCTGTTTGTTCTGCACATTAATGCTCTGAAAGCAGGCTCAGTTGGCTGGACAGCTGGTTTGCAATGTAGAGTGACACCAACAGTGCGGATTCATTTCATGCACTGGCTGGGGTTACCATGAAGGTCATCCTGCTCAACCACACCTCTGCGGCGTGGTGACCTTAAAGTGGAGATTAATTCCATCCCTCGGAATTTTTCGGATAATTTCCCGACCACAAATGTTAAACTCATTGACCAATAGTTTCCTGGTTTATCCCTTCCACCTTTCTTCAATTTTGATACCACGTTAGCTGTCCTCCAGTCCTGACTATTGGCCCTCCAGCTTCACAATGCCCTAGACCTATTCAGGAAACCCTAACCCTGGCCCCAGGTAAGCGACACATCACCCTGGAGTCTCATCTGCAGCGGTAGAAATGCCTGTCTGTGCTCCACACTGTTGAATCTTCTGTTGCTATAATTCTCCCTCTCTTTCTGCTCTCCCCTTTGCAGCTGGGCATTGACTGCATTTCCCAGAGGACACCACTCTCCCAATCCAGAGGACACCACTGTCATCTATCAAACTCTGTCTCGCTGATCACTCCATGTAAAGGTAATTCATTTCCCAGGAGTGTATGTTAAGTCCCTTCGGAGTCACTACCGTCGGGATAGTCCATTTTAAAAATCAACTTTGAGGAAAATTTTCTTTCATCCAAAGGGTGGTGGGACTGTGGAACTGATTGCCTTTACGTGTGGTAGACAAGCAGGAAGCTGGGAGAATACAGCAAACCAGGCAGTAGCAAGAGGTGGAGAAGTCGACATTTTGGGTGTAACCCTTCTTCAGATAAGTGTGGTAGAGGCAGAAACCCTCATAACACTTAAGACGTAGAGTATTTAGATGTATACTTGCAAAGCCAAGGTATACAGGGTTATGGGCCAAGTGCTGGAAAATGGGATTAGAGTTGTTAGGTGCTTATTTTTGACCATTGCAGACTCAATGGACCAAAGAGCTGGAGACCTCAATGACTCTAAAATGCTTCGGATATGGGAAGGTATAGTAAACAGTCAAAAGAACACAAAGAAATTGTGGGAAACAGAACTGAAAGTTATGGTTAATAATACTGAATGACTACATCAGATTCACTTTAATGTGAAGTGCAAACAATTTGTTTGAAATCAATGTTTATAAAGCAAGAAACCAATACAGCTTGTAATGTAGGGTGTGTGACATATTCCAATACCATTTAAGTTTGGATTTCTGAATTGTGTTTCTGCGGCTTATGGGTTTTTCTGTGTGCCTGGAGTGTTTAATTATTATAGGTATTTTTGTAGCCTTGGTGATTTACATGAAAAATAATTTGAAGACAAATGGGTTTTTGTTTAGAGTAGGAAAGGTTATGACTACGCAATGTACACTGAGTCATACCTTAAGCTTTCTGACAGAAGTTTCAGAACTTTTTTTGATTAAAAACTTAAAAGAAAACACACAGCTGAAGAGGGGTTAGATTTTGGTTTCCATTTGGGGCAGTTCTGCAAGTGTCTTCAATTAAGGTGTCTGGTAAAGCAGTATTCCTGAGAAAGGTAGAAGACATCAGAATAGATTACTTTTAGAGTAAGGAGATTAGTAATACTTCCAGACCAGACAGAATGTTTGAATAAAACCCTGAAGAGGTTATTTGAAGTTGTGAATGTTTACGGTCAGGTGCATGAAAGCTCCAAATATACCGTACCTGAATTTCTGAACTGGGAGTGGAAGTCATAGTTAAATCTATAGAGGTGTTAGGGAAAGCAATTTTCTTCAATGTGAGTATTGTACTTTGGGTAGTGGGCAGAGGGGTAATGGGAATTTGTAAAGGAGTGCTTTTAGGATCATGTTTCCATGTGTTTCAACATCTTTAAGTTTGATGTATAAGTAAACAGTCTTTTGCTTTTGCTTAAAAATTTCTGTTTTACTGTTAAAACCAAATTTGCCACATTACATGCTTTTTTTTCCCCAATGACAGACAACTTCATTAAAACCAAAACAAACCATGATCTACCAAGCCAGACTCGTCTGGTAATAACATCAGCTGGGATCACAACAAGGAATACTTGGAAATCAAAAGTGAAACAGAAGTGAGATATGAGAATAGTATCACAATATTACGGATTGCCAGGTGTGGACCCACAACTATAACTTTATCAAATAACACAACTCATAAGAACAAATTATCTTGCATTACACTTGTTAGTAACACTGAATGCTCAGAAAGAATCACCTTGTCCTGAATTTGGAGGACAGAAAGTCTAGTGGTTAGTTCAGTTCTTCTTCCTCTCAGATCTGTTCTAACAAGCTGTGCTTATTTGAGTTAAAAGTTATACAGACTCACTCGCTCAATGATCAGATCTCATTGAAAAGGAAATTCAACAGGATATTGCTTGGATTGGAACATTTTAGTGATGAAGAGAGGGTGTGGGAGCTTAAGATAGAGGGTAGCAAGGGGCTCAGTGGTTAGCACTACTGCCTGACAGTGCCAGGGACCTGGATTCAATCCCAGCCTCGGGGCAACCGTCTGTGTGGAGTTTGCACATCAGCCCCGTGTCTGCGTGGGTTTCCTCCGACAGTCCAAAGATGTGCAGTTTGGCGAATTGGCCATGCTAAATTGCCCATAGTGTTCAGGGATGTGTAGGTTAGGTGCATTAGTCAGGGGTAAATGTACAGTAACAGGGGAATGCTTCTGGTGGGATACTCTGTGGAGGGTTGGTGTGGACTTTCTGGGACGAAGGGTCTGTTTCCACACTGGAGGGATTCTATGAGTGGATTTGAAGCAGCTAACCTCCTCGGTTGAAAGGTCAATAACAAGGGGCATAATTTTAACATGAAGGGTCTCAGTAGGTTGAGAGGGGATTTGAGGAATAATTTCTTTTCATCCAGAGGGTGGTAGGAATCTGAAATGCACTGCTTGAGGAGATAGTGGAGGTGAGAAACCTCACAACCATTAAAAAATAAATGAATGAGCAGTTAAAGTGTCATGACATTCCAGGTTATGTACCAAAAGCTGGGAAGCAGATTTGGTGTAGACAGGTGAGCATAGACTCAATGAGGCGAAGGGTGTCTTCTGTGCTGTTTATGATGCAATGAGCTATGATACAAGCTGTGTCTGAGGTACATTTCTTGTACAGATTTATTCACTCACTTGGTGATCAGATCTCACTGAACTGTGACACAAGCTGCGACTATCTGAATTACATTTGAACAGACTCACCTGCTCAATGTTCAGATCTCAATAAACTAGCTGCGCCTGAACCATATTTGTGGTTTGACTGAACTACAGCAATAAAGAAAATTATATTTCAGTACAGCTTTTCACATCATAAAATGTTTCAGACACATTGAATCAGATGACCAAAATCATGGACCAAGAGGTTTTCAGGACAAATTGAAGTAGAAAAGAGTTACTTATGGAGGAAAATCCAGAGCTTAGGGTCCAGGCAGCTGAAGACATGGTGACCAATTAACCCATTCCTGGGCCTGCTCACAGTTCACCTCACTAATCTCATGCTATTCTGAGTAATCATCATTCTTCTATCTTCCTCTTATTTCAACATTGTTGGAAATTATTTTACTGGTGATTTATTTTACTGATGTCCCTGTACTCGCACTCACAAACAGTTTCAATTTTTTTGTAGCTATTAGCAGTACCGTAGTAAGCTTTTGAAAACTGAATCTCCCAGGATGTCCCGACCTTGGAGTATTTTCTCTGCTGTGCCCTCATATTTAGCCAATCCAAAGCACAAAGGCAATTTTCGAATTAACTTAGGTGTAAGCAGGGAATAATCAAGTTGGGTATTAATAATCAACCTGATCTAATAATTTTCCAGCAATCTTGAACAGTCTCGTTGGGCAGAGATATTTCCCTTGTGGCCGAACTGCTGCTTTGCAATATAGGGGAATGCCCACTGTGTGGGTTCAATTCCCACACCAGCTTACGTTACCATGAAGGATACTCCTTCTCAACCTCTCTCTCCCCACCTGCCATGTGGTGCCCTTCAGGTCAACCACCACCAGTCCTCTCTCTCTCTCTCTAATGAGAGAATAGGACCGTAGCAACTTATTTTTGGGCCAGAAAACCCCCATTCAAGTTCCACCCGTCTCAAAGAACACATCCAAACAACAACAAATATTTCAACATGAAACCAGCAAAGGAGGGAGATGGTCTTCAGGTATGAGCTTGGACAAGAGCTGGAACTGTTCCAACTCATACACCTTAAAAAAGGAAGCTTGATATTTTGTCAAATATCCCTTGGCCGAATGCAATTCCCAGCACACACCCGTCCTGTTACTTCTACCTTCTTTGTGGTTTCAGCAGAGGTACAGACAGGCTGCTCAGATCCCTGCTGGCACTGCTCAAATACTTTTGGTCTCCACTCTCTTCAGTTTCAGAGTCCTGGACGGTCCCATAAAGATTGCTCCTCTGTAGGTACAGGTGGAACTGACTCCGAGTGGAGGGGCAGGAGATGGAGGCAGTGCATCGGGTGCTGCTTGGGGATTAAGGGTTGAGAAGCTGGAGTGCTTCAAGTGGAGTTCCCACTACCCTGTCTCCCAACATCCATCTCCTGGACCAGCGTCACATCATTGTTCCCACTCTGCTACAGACCAGTTTGTTGGAGATCAAGCATATGTTGCAAGTGCACAGATATGACTACCTGTCATCCTGTCTAAGGCAGTAGACGTGTCCTGTATTGATCCATTTCAAAGTGGTGCTTGAAGCTCCAGGGAGACAGTCACTGTTTTCATGAGAGATAGTCTTTATAACCTACGACCTCTGAACCCAGTGCACTCCTCCGATTCTGATTTTCCTACCTACCGCCTACAACGCTCCACAATATTGGCCCAGCTTTGAGCTGCAAAGGCCTCAAGCTCTGAAATTCCTTCCCTAAACTCCTTCCCATCTTTTAAGATATTTCTTAAAATGTAATTGTTATTGTTATCGCCTTACAGTGGGAGAATCAGACATGACCAACAAACATTTTTAATGCTTGGACAATAAGGATCAGAGCTGAAAAATGTGTTGCTGGAAAAGCGCTTATGCCCGAAACGTCGATTGCCCTGCTCCTTGGATGTTGCCTGACCTGCTGCGCTTTTCCAGCAAAACATTTTTCAGCTCTGATCTCCAGCATCTGCAGTCCTCACTTTCTCCACAATAAGGATCAGCCATTTTCGAACTGGAAACGTGAACCTGCCACTTCACTTTCAGTCAGGAACAGAAGCCAGTTTGACCCAATCTCTGATTGAACGTTTCCAACATTGCTGTTGTTCTTGCTGAATCTAAACCCAGTTGTAAAGGAGCTTGTGTTTGATGTCGAGAAGCTCTTAACCATGGAAGACAGCAGCTGGGTAATATTCCTACCCCAACCTAAAATTACCCCCATGTTTAGTCCTGGGTGTGATTAACAGCAGCAATGACTTCAAAATCCAAGTCATTCATGAACTTGCTGGTGCCTCAGCAGAGCAGATGACTGAGTGAATCCCTTCCCACACTTGGAGCAGGTGAATGGCCTCTCTCCTGTGTGAATACGCTGGTGTACAGTAAGGTGAGTTGACCGCCTGAACCCAGTTCCACAGTGAGAGCACCTGAATGGTCTCTCATCAGTGTGAAGAATTTGATGGGACATCAGCTCCCCAGAACTTTTATAGCACTTTCCGCAGTCTGGACATTGAAAAGGTCTCTCATGAGTGTGAACTCTCTCATGTGTCAGCAGGGCAGATGACTGGGTGAAGCCCTTCCCACACTTGGAGCAAGTGAACAGTTTCTCACGAGTGTGGGTTTTCTGGTGCGAATGCAAGCTGGATAACTGAGTGAATCTCCTCCCGCAGTCAGGGCAGGTGAATGGTTTCTCCCCGGTGTGAGTTCTCTGGTGTTTCTGTAAGCTGGATAACTGAGTGAATCCCCGACCACAGTCAGAGCAGGTGAATGGCTTCTCCCCAGTATGAGTTCTTCGGTGTTTATATAAGTTGGACGACTGAGCGAATCCCTTCCCACACTCGGAACAGGTGAATGGTTTCTCCCCAGTGTGAATTCTCTGATGTACATGTAAACTAGATAAATGAGCAAATCCTTTCCCACACTTGGAACAGATAAGCGGTTTCTCACCAGTGTGAATTCTCTGGTGTATTTGTAAGCTGGATAAATCAATGAATCCCTTTCCACACTTTGAACACGATAACGGCCTCTCTCCAGTATGTCTGCGCCTATGAATTTCCAGCTGGGATGGGTAATTGAATCCTTTCCCACAGTCCCCACATTTCCATGGTTTCTCCATGGTGTCAGCCCCAGTGTGAGTGCGTTGATGAGTTTCCAGCCAGGATGGGAATCTGAATCCCTTCCCACACTCCCCACATTTCCATGGTTTCTTCATGGGTGCCAGTGTGGGTGTCTGTCAAGGTTGGATGATCAGTTGAATTCTCCTCCACACAGTGAACATGTGCTGTGAACAGTCAGATGTTTGTCAGTCTGTGTAACTGCTTAAAGCTCTTTCCTCACCATTTTGTCAAGGGCTTTCATCTAGTAGTGGTTCTTGGCTGGTCCAGGTCTCCTTGGGGGAGGAATCCCGCATGAATATGGGCTTTATTACAACTTGATGTTAATTCATTCCGAGCATGTACTTCACTATTTAATTACTATGTTATCCTTTTTTATTCTTCTTTGAGGAATGGAAGATATTTTATTACACACTCTGGTTAGCTAAAGGTTAGATTAGTAGTTAGTTGAGTTTTGTCTTTTTTTTTCTGTATCTCTTCTTTTTGTTTGACAGCTTTTGGTTATTATTTATTTAATATAAAATTGTATATTAGTGCTTGTACTTGTGTTTTTTTTAATCTGTAAGCTTGTAAAAACATGTTAAATTTTCAATAAAAATATCTATTTAAAAGAAAAGCTCTTTCTTCAGTCAGTTTCATGGAACACTCTCAAGAGTGTTTGTGTCTCTTGCTGAGCTTACCCAATCAGAGATGATTGAAACCATCCCCTCAAGCAGAACTCCATCCACATTTGGAGGCCAGCTTCAGCTGCAGATGAATGGAGTGACTGTGTCAGATCTTGACTTGACGTTTGATTTGAATTTCCAGATGTACGCTCTCCTCTTCTAATCCCCTGCACCAAGTGATGACAAACTCGTCACCGAGTGAAAACAGTGAAATTAGAAACAAATACAACAATTCCAGTTTCTGTGGAATATTTTTGTCTCTTGTTCCTCCAAAGCATCCCACACAGTCTCCCTACTCCCTGGGTTGAAATCCCAATAAAGTGCTCGATAATTTGACAATTTAGTCCAACTTGAAGTAGCAGCTAATGATGGAGCCTGGGAAATTGACAGCAGCTGCAGATCAAGACTGAGAAGAGAGGAAACAAAAAGATAAACTGCTGGAAAAACTCAGCAGATCTGGCGATATATGTGGAAAGAAAGCAGCGTTAATGTTTCATGTGACCCTTCTTCACAACTGATTTGATGGGAGATAAAATACAGTAACAGGCGGTAAAGAACAGAGAATCTGCTCAGCTCCTGTTTCTCAGTTGTTGAATTTGCTGATCCAGGCCACTCAAACCTGCCGGTTAATAAACTAAGGTATAATTTAGAAACCTCTTCTTCTGTACTGTTCTGCTCCACTGAAGTTTTCACTTTTATGTCTAATGTACATTGCATTATTTCTGAAACTTAAAGAATGTACCAAACCATTTGTTGTACCAAGTATTTGTTCTGTTAAATTTAACGTTGTCTCCCTGCGTCTTTTACTAATTTGTGCGTTCACACTGATCAAGAACACTCCCTAGTTTAAGTTGTTGAAGACTATGATCTTATGCTTCACAGATTCAGGGCTACAACACTTCTCTATCTTGAGATGATTGAGAAGTGTTGGGATCAATGGTCCCACCACCAATCACAGACATAGTTCTATTTCCATCCTTCCAGACTGAGAAATATCCACTAACATAACTCTGTTTTCCATGCTTCACTGGACTTCTAATCCTGCTGCTGCACATTCTTTAATATTAGCAGCTTCATCTTATTAACAATGCTTTCGTCTGTTCGTCACTTAACATATGAGGAACATTTGAGGACTCTGGGTTTATACTTGATGGAGTTTAGAAGGATGAGGGAGAAACTAATTAAAACATACAGAATACTGAATGACCTGCACAGAGTAGATGCTGGAAAGATGATACTATTGATAGGAAAGACGAGGACCTGAGGGCACAGCCTTAGAGTGAAGGGAAGACCTTTTAGAACAGTGATAAGGAGAAATGTCTTCAGTCAGAGAGTAATGTATCCTTGCAACTCATTGCCACAGAGGGATGTTGAGGCCAGGCCATTGAGTATATTTAAGACCAAGATAAATAGGTTCTTGAGTATCAAGGGGATCAAGGGTTACCGGGAGAATGGGGTTAAGAAACATATCTGCCATAATTGAATGGCAGAGACAAAAAAAACTGCACATGCTTGAATACAATGTAGAGGGTGTAGTGGCAATGTCAAAGGATTAGTAATCCAAACCCCAGTCTAATGGTCTTGAGACATGGTTTCAGATCCTACTATGGCCAAATGAATTTGAAATTGATTAAAAAAGTCAGAAATTTAAAAAAAACAAGGTAGACAAGCAGGAGGCTGGAAGAACTCAGCAAGCCAGGGAGCTTCAAGAGGTGGAGAAATCAAACGTTGACTTCTCCACCTCCTGATGCTGCCATGATTGAATGGCGGAACAGACTCGATGGGCTGAGTGGCCTCATTTCCGCTCCTATGCCTTATGGTCACCCTATCAAACCCGTTTTGACAACTAATAGTCAGAGGGAAAATGAGAAACAAACTTGTAAGGAGATCTCAGCTATCTGTAAGAATAATAGGGTTATGGCAGGGGATTTTAACTTTCCAAACATCGACTGGGACTGCCATAGTGTTAAAGGTTTAGATGGAGAGGAATTTCTTACCTGCGTACAAAACAATTTTCTGATTCATTATGTGGATGTGCCTACTAGAGAAGGTGCAAAACTTGACCTACTCTTGAGGGACGGGATGTACATGTATTTGGAAAGCAAGGACTGATTAGTGATAGTCAACATGGCATTGTGCGTGGGAAATCATGTCTCACAAACTTGATTGAGTTTTTTGAAGAAGTAACAAAGAAGATTGATGAGGGCAGAGCAGTAGATGTGATCTGTATGGACTTTAGTAAGGCGTTTGACAAGGTTCCCCATGGGAGACTGAATAGCAAGGTTAGATCTCATGGAATAAAGGGAGAACGAGCCATTTGGAAACAGAACTGGATCAAAGGTGGTGGTGGAGGGCTGTTTTTCAGACTGGAGGCCTGTGACCAGTGGAGTGCCACAAGGATCGGTGCTGGGTCCTCTTCTTTTTGTCATATACATAAATGATTTGGATGCCAGCATAAGAAGTACAGTTATTAAGTTTGCAGATGACACCAAAATTGGAGATGTAGTGGACAGCAAAGAGGGTTACCTCGGATTACAACAGGATCTGGACCAGATGGGCCAATGGGCTGAGAAGTGGCAGATGGAGTTTAATTCAGATAAATGCGAGGTGCTGCATTTTGGGAAAGCAAATCTTAGCAGGACTTACACACTTAATGGTAAGGTCCTAGGGAGTGTTGCTGAACAAAGAGACCTTGTAGTGCCGGTACATAGCTCCTTGAAAGTGGAGTCGCAGGTAGACAAGATAGTGAAGGCGGCGTTTGGTATACTTTCCTTTATTAAGTATTGAGTACAGGAGTTGGGAGGTTACGTTGCGGCTGTATAGGACATTGCTTAGGCCACTGTTGGAATATTGTATGCAATTCTGGTCTCCAATGGGCTGAGAAGTGGCAGATGGAGTTTAATTCAGATAAATGCGAGGTGCTGCATTTTGGGAAAGCAAATCTTAGCAGGACTTACACACTTAATGGTAAGGTCCTAGGGAGTGTTGCTGAACAAAGAGACCTTGGAGTGCACGTTCATTGCTCCTTGAAAGTGGAGTTGCAGGTAGATAGGATAGTGAAGGTGGCATTTGGTATACTTTCCTTTATTGAGTATTGAGTACAGGAGTTGGGAGGTCATGTTGCAGCTGTACAGGACATTGCTTAGGCCACTGTTGGAATATTGTATGCAATTAGATTAGATTACATTACAGTGTGGAAACAGGCCCTTCGGCCCGCCCCGCCAAAGCGCAACCCACCCATACCCCTACATTAACCGCTTACCTAACACTACAGGCAATTTAGCATGGCCAATTCACCTGACCTGCACATCTTTGGACTGTGGGAGGAAACCGGATTACCCGGAGGAAACCCACGCAGACACAGGGAGAACATGCAAACTCCACACAGTCAGTTGCCTGAGGCGGGAATTCTGGTCTCCTTCCTATCGGAAAGATGTTGTGAAACTTGAAAGGGTTCAGAAAAGATTTACAAGGATGTTGCCAGCATTGGAGGATTTGAGCTCTAGGCAGCGGCTGAACAGGCTGGGGCTGTTTTCCCTGGAGCATCGGAGGCTGAGGGGTGACCTTATACAGGTTTACAAAATTATGAGGGGCATGGATAGGATAAATAGACAAAGTCTTTTCCCTGGAGTCGGGGAGTCCAGAACTAGAGGGCATAGGTTTAGGGTGAGAGGGGAAAGATATAAAAGAGACCTCAGGGGAACATTTTCACCCAGAGGGTGGTACGGGTATGGAATGAGCTGCCAGAGGATGTGGTGGAGGCTGGTACAATTGTAACATTTAAGAGGCATTTGGATGGGTATATGAATAGGAAGGGTTTCGAGGGATATGGGCTGGGTGCTGGCAGGTGGGACTAGATTGGGTTGAGATATCTCGCCAGGTTGGACCGAAGGGTCTGTTTCCGTGCTGTACATCTCTATGACTCTATAACCCATCTGCACGACGACCGGCGCATGTCTTTTCTCGCTGAACTTGTGGCTGTTGCAGTGGGAGGGGAAAGGGGGCGGGGCGGGGCTGGAGGACCGGGGGGCGGGGCTGGATGACCGGGGGGCGGGGCTGGAGGGCCGAGGGGCGGGGCTGGAGGACCGAAAGGCAGCACCTGGTCCTCCGAACAATGCGAGCGCGGCGCATGCGCCCTCCTTCGCCGAGACACGACCAACAGAATGGCAGTTGTTAACCCAGGCCTGAGGCGGTAAAAAAAGAGACTGACCATATGTCGCCGGAGCCAACAGTCCGGCGGTGGTTTTCGCTGAGCACTCGGCGTCTTCCCGATGCGTTTCCTGAAACGGCCCACCACGAGCGCCTTCCCCGTAACGCCGAGAAAAATCTCACCCGAGGGAAACGTCTCGGCGGCTCCCTCTGACCCCACGAACAGCAGTACCGATACTGCGCATGCTCCAGCGCACGTGGCGGCGCGCCCGGACTGAAGGATGAGACAGGAAGCGCAGCGCCTGGGCAACGGACGAGATGGAGGAGGCGGGGCTGGAGGGTCGAGGGGGCGTGTCTGGAGGACCGAGTTGATGGGTACTCCTCCAGCCATTGGAAGTGAACGCGAGGCGGGGGCACGGCTGGAGGGTCGAGGGGGCGTGTCTGGAGGACTGAGTGGGTGGGTACTCCTCCAGCCAATGGACGTGAATGGGAGGCGGGGCTGAATTTCTGGAGCAGTCCGAGTGAATGAGGGGCGTGGCTGCATTACCAAACCCGTCGGAGTGAATGAGGGGCGTGGCCGGGCTGAGACATCCCAGCAGAGAGCTGCGCTAGAGATGAACAGGCTGGTTGTTATAAACTAGGTTGTCTGTTTTAGTTTCTGCTCTGTATTTAGAATTACTTAAAACAGACTGCATGGTCGATTATGTTTCAATGTGTGACGTTCAGAAATATACTTGTGAAATTTCGGGATGTAGAGGACATTAGTTTGGCCAGTTTTGAGATAACTGCAATCAGTTCTATTCTCCCTGCTCTGAGAAATATGTTGTGAAACTTGGAAGGGTTCAGAAAAGAATTACAAGGATATTATTTAACTATAACCTGGTGTTGTGTGATTTTTAACTTTGTATATCCCAGTCCAACACTGGCATCTCCAAATCAAGGATATTGGAGAGTTTGAGCTATGGGGGGAGGCTGAATAGGCTGGGGCTATTTTCCCTGGAGTGTCAGAGACTGAGAGGTGACCTTTTAGAGGTTTATGAGGGCCACGGAATAGGGTGAATAGCCACGGTCTTTTTCCCAGGTTAAGGGAGTCTCAAACTAGAGGGAATATATGTGATGTGGAGGTGCCAGTGTTGGACTGGGGTGGACAAAGTTAAAAATCTCACAACATCAGGTAATAGTGTTTTTTTATGACAGAGTTAAAATCAGTCAGCAGAGCTAACTGCTAATGAGGTAATGATTGAAAGAAAGGAACTGCTGGGAACCAGGGGAATGTGTCCTTGTAAATCGTAGAGAAGACAAATTCCAGGTAACTTTCCCTCGCTTCCTGCCAATACCCAGCAGAGTAGACAAAGAAGAGTTAAGAGCCAGCACTGGATGAAAAAGTGACGGATATTGATGTAAGGCAACAGTCAGGAATGAAGATACTGAAGATCAAGCTGAGGGCCCCTGAAGATCCATCCAGCAGACTTGTGTAAGTGACTGTGGACACTCAGGACATAGATGTTTACACTGATTGATAGATCCATAGAAGATATGGTAGAGGACAGAGAATCTGCTCAACTTTTATTTCTCCATTGTTGAAGCTTCAATCCTGCCAATTAATAAACTAAGGTATAATTTAGAATCATCTCCCTCTATACTGGTCTTGACCATTTCATTACAATGAGTTATTTCTAAAACTTATAGAATGTATCACGTAATATTTGTCCTGCTAAATTCAATCAGATATCTCCCTACCTTCTTTACTAATTTGTGTATTAAGAATACTCCCTGTTTTAAATCTCTGGGAATTGATCTTTGCCCATAGATTCAGCCCACATCATTTTTCTATCTTGAGAAAATCAATGGTCTCCTAGCACTGACCATGGGGACAGCACCGTTTCCATCTCAGAAATATCCATTAAGATGACTCTCTGTTTTCTGTCCTTGGCTAAATTTTCAATCCTGATGCTCCATTTTCCTTAATATCAACACCATTTGCTTATGAGCAACCCGCTTGTCTGTTACCCTATCAAACCCATTTTGCCAATTCATCTGCGCCACAGCCCTTCTTTGCTCACTGAGCATTGTGTGAATCACTCATGTAATATCTGTTGTCTGTCCAGCTCAGTTATATATTCTGGGTAACTGTAAAATAAATCAGAAGTGTTGGAAAAGCACAGCAGGTCAGGCAGCATCCGAGGAGCAGGAAAATCGACGTTTCGGGCAAAACCCCTTCATCATTGCTTCATGCTGCCTGACCTGCTGTGCTTTTCCAGCACCACTCTAATCTAGACTCTGATCTGCAGTCCTCACTTTCGCCATGTAAAATAAATCAGCTTGTGTTACACGTTTCTGGACTTGAGTGTTTTTACTATCTTTAAGAAAACTTAGTTCCTTTTGAAGGGCTCCCTCTCTCTCCCACCTCCTCTCTGATTGAGACATATAAGATTATTAAAGGATTGGACACTCTGAAGGTAGGCAGCATGTTTCCGCTGATGGGGGAGTCAAAAACCAGAGGACACAATTTAAAAATAAGAGGTAGGACATTTAGAACAGAGTTGAGGAGAAACGTCTTCACCCAGAGAGTGGTGGGTGTATGGAATGCTCTGCCCCAGAAGGCAGTGGAGGCCAAGTCTCTGGATACTTTCAAAAAAGAGATGGATAGAGCTCATAAAGATAGCGGAATCGAGGGTTATGGGGATAAGGCAGGAACAGGATACTGATTGTAGATGATCAGTCATGATCATAATGAATGGTGGTGCTAGCTTAAAGGGCCGAATGGCCTGCTCCTGCACCTATTGTCTATCCTCACCTCCATCAAGTGTGAAGAACACATGGTGGAACCCTTTGTCCTAATTCTAATGACAATGTGATCTTCTAGTCTCCGTTCTGGACAAACACTTTTCTATATTTTCTTCCCTGATACCTTTTCAGAGCAAAAATATTGATCCCTCAGCTCATTCCCACTCGCAAATCTGACACTTGTTATGAGCCGGACCAACCCCCTCAACATATATTAAGAAGATCGCCTAGACCCTAACTTTTTCTTATTTTAAAGGTAAATACCAAGTGTTGTATTCTGGATACAGTTTTATTGGTCTTGAAGCAAAACACACTTTCTTCATCTACTATAGATAGCGAGTTTTGAAAAGATTTGTAGCTCAGCTTGAGGTTTTGGATGTAGGTTTGCTTGCTGAGTTGGAAAGTTCATTTCCAGACGTTTCATTACCCTACTAGGTAGCATCTTCAGTGGGCCTCTGGGCGAAGCAATGCTGAAAATTCCTGCTTTCTATTTATATGTTTGGGTTTCTTTGCGTCGGTAATGTCATTTCCTGTAGTGATGATTTTTCCTGTCGTGAAGTCACTTCCTTTTCTCAGGGGGTGTAGATTAGATGGGGCCTAACTCGATGTGTTTGTTGATAGTGTTCCGGTTGGAATGCCATGCTTCTATGAACTCTCGTTTGTGTCTTTGTTTGGCTTGTCCAAGGATGGATGTGTTGACCCAGTCGAAGTTGTGTCCTTCCTCATCCATGTGTGAGGACATTAGTGAGAGAGGGTCATGTCTTTTTGAGGCTAGTTGGTGTTCATGTATCCTGGTGGCTAGTTTTCTGGCCTGTTTGTCCAATGTAGTGTTTGTTACAATCCTTGCATGGTATTTTGTAAATGACATTAGTTTTGCTTGTTGTCTGTACGGGGTCTTTCTTTAGTTAAAATAACCAAAAGAATGAAGAAATTGGTATAACTTAATTCTATAGGACAACTTAGCAAAATGACAGATTATTTAACTACAAAACAGCAACTGTTTCAATAGTAACATCACATAAACACCCCCTTGGCAAAGGCAAATTCAGTAAAATAGATCATCGCACATGCAATTCTCCTGTCCAGGATGAAAACAAGCAAGAGTTAACCAAGATAGATAGAGACAGAGTAGCAACTTCTACTGTAAAACTACCATTCCTGGTTTTATAGAAGTTTAACTGCACCCATTCAGGCTGCTTCTGTTATTCCAACACTTTTGAAAGCAACCCAAGGCCTCAGAAGACGTTAACTTTATTGGATTCAAATAGACAACTCATCACCTGGCTTAAAACCTCTCTTCAAATAAAAAGGACAAAATACACCTTTCAAAGCTATCGTATCATCACACACTGAATTGTTTCTCACTACTCTGTGTGACACTCCCATGTCATCGCTGCTGTCTGTCCTGAATGAATCCATTTTACTGACAAATGTGCTCCAGCCCCACATAGCTTCCTCTGTTTAAAGCCACAAACAAAAAGATTATGTTGTCTCCTAGAGTTTGACACAAAGCAGTGCTTCAGTGTGAGCTGGAGTACTTGCAGTACAAGTTTATACCCTGAACAATTAGAGACATGTGCAACCACCATCTTAACAGACTCTGCAAAGTCTGGAGTGAAAGTAGGCCATTCAGCCCATCAAACATGCTCCAACATTCATAATGGCTGATCTAATAATCCTCAACCACATTTTCCTATCTTTCTCCATTAACCCTTCATTTCATTACTGATTAAAAATCTGTCTTTCTTGACTATTTAGTGAACCGGCTTCAACACCCCCATGTGGTTTGAGAGTTCAACAGATTCACAACCGGCTGAGAGAAAACAGTCTTTCACATTTCTATTGTGAATAGGCAACACTTTGTTCTGAGATTATGCACCTTGCTGGGGAGAGATTTTAAAGAGAAGTCTTGAGTTCCATACACAGCAGCATAACTCGAGCTTCTTACCAACACAGCATGGGTTATGTCTCTAGGACCCTCTGACTCCCCCAGTCAACTACATTATATTTACACGTTCCACGTGACAACATTTATGTGCTACATTGACATCGGTGTTTGCCACACACCCTCTGACTGACATATCCAATCCTGTGAATACATGATCAATGATGGACATCTTCATGAACAACCCTAGGCCCTCCCATTATCTTGTGATGTTTGCCAGACCCCTGTCACCTGTACTTGCGCTCTTACAATACATGTTATGGACCACATTCCAACACTAATTGTTCTATCCCATCCCAGATATTTGTCAGCTACATCATATATTTGCTTGTTACAAATGACTTCTCAAATTCCGTTCTGCAATTTATCATCAGTGCTAACCTTAATACAGAAGGTTAGAAAGGACGTTAACTTCTACTAATTGTTATAAAGTTGTAATATCAGCTCTAATATAAAGTTACTCATAGTTACACATAATACTACAATTCTGTGACAAAGCTGACAATTTTGGGAGCAACTTCCCCTAACTCGACCTTGAAAGGTCAAACAAAGACAGTCTCTCTTGTCTAGCAGCTGTCATTTACAACTTCTTATATTTGCACACTGTAAGATGGTTTCAACAGAAGTTTTAATACCAGGATGGCTTTTATTGTCAATATTTTAAAGACTTTTCATACTCATTCTCCTTACTAAATAAGAAAGCATCTATTCAAATCCAATTGATAGGAACGAAATTCTATCACTTTTACAGTCATTAAAAAGAAGCTTATTTGGACCCTTTAAGGTTCTACAGGACATGACCTCTCTCTCACCCTTGTCTTATCATTTTTCTCTGTCATCCTTCCTTTGTTCTTTCCGCTGTCAGTCAGGTTGTGAGAGTTTATTTTCTCACGGTCATGATGACTCTGTCTCACAATTGTTCCTGCCCTCCCTGCTATGTTAATTGTCTCTTGGTACTCTTTTTCAGAGGTCCATCTTATTTATGCTTTCTTGTTGTTCTAATCTCCCTGATGATTGAATGAAAGCACGTCTTTACTGCCTGTAGCTATTTATTTAAAGGAAATTCACTTGAATCCCTTAATGTTAGTTCGATGGTTGCATTTATCATTTCAACATCTTGGTGTATTTAATATGTCATGACAATTGCGTAACAAGTCTTGATTATTGTGGTATAACCTTTCTTCTAATCTGTACTAAATAACAAACTTCAAACTAACTGGTACTAGGTGCTTATTAAGGTTGTCCTAGAGTGTTTATTGATACCAATCTCTGCGTCCAAGGCTGACGACCTGGAGAAGTCTGCAATGTCTTTAACTTACATTTAAACCACTGTTATTGCACAAATGTATGTGTCTAGTCTGACATGCAATTATAATGATGTAACAGGCCTCATCGAAGATGGGACAAGCTTTCCCTTTCCATTTCATATTGAAATAGGCAATTTCAAATCGGACAGTTTCCATGCTGTGAAGG
Organism: Chiloscyllium plagiosum; assembly: GCF_004010195.1. Taxonomy (NCBI): domain Eukaryota; kingdom Metazoa; phylum Chordata; class Chondrichthyes; order Orectolobiformes; family Hemiscylliidae; genus Chiloscyllium; species Chiloscyllium plagiosum. The sequence continues at coordinate 5,125,081 of NC_057753.1, forward strand.
CTATGATTTGAGTTGCATTAAATCAGCTACAATTTTGTTTCAACCATCTTGTGTCAGCTAAACTTAAAAAAAACCGACAATACTCTTTGGAGGGTCGATGTGGACTTGTTGCGCCGAAAGGCCTGTTTCCACACTGCAGGGATTCTTAAGAAAAAAGGTCACCTCTCATTGTTCTATAACACACTCAGTACAAGCCTAATCTACTTAACCTCCCCTCATAAGAGTCCTTCCATACCTAGTATCAGCCTAGTGAATGTTCTCTGGTCTGCCTGCAATGCAGTGTATCCTTTCTGAGATAAGGAGCCCAAAACTGTTCACTGTATTCCATCTGTTCACTGACAAGTGCTTTCTATTGTTTAAGCAATTCTCCCTAATTTTATACTCCATTTCCCTTTGAAATAAAGGCCAATATTGTATTTGCCTTCCTAATACTTGGATGCTAGCTTTTTGTGATACCATGGATGAGGCGTCCCAATTTCATTGTTGTTCTACAGCTTTCTGCAGTCTTTCTCCATTTAAATAATATTCAGATCCTTCATTCTTCCTGCCAAAGTGCATAACATCACATTTCTCCACATTATATTCCAACTGCCCAAGGTTTTGTCCAGTCACGTAACCTGTCCATATCCCTCTCTAGACTTCCTGTGTCAACCTTCACCACTTGCCTTCCCACCTATCTCTGTAAACTTGGTTTACAGTTTCCTAATCAATGTATTTAATATGTTATAAACAGTATCCTTCAGTGCTCTAATTTCTTCCCACAGTCCAAAGATGTTGATTGGAGATGTTTCCTCCCACAGTCCAAAGAATTTGAATGCTGAATACAGGGTTAAAGACATGATTCTTGGCAGTGTGGAGGAACAGCGGGATCTTAGGGTCCGTGTACATAGCTCCCTCAAAGTTGCCACCCAAGTTGATTGGGTTGTTAAGAAGGCGTATGGTGTTTTTGCCTTTGTTAAAAGGAGGATTGAGTTTAAGAGCTGAGAGGTTTTGCTACAGTTCTTTAAAATCCTGGTTAGACCACACTTGGAATATTGTGTCCAATTCTGGTCGCTTCATTATAGGAAGGAAGTAGTTGCTTTAGAGAGGGTGCAGAGGAGATTTACCAGGATGCTGCCTGGATTGGAGGGCTTGTCTTATGAAGAGAGATTGAGTGAGCTAGGGCTTTCCACACTGGAGAGAAGAAGGAAGAGAGGTGACTTGATGAAGGTGTACAAGGTAATGAGAGGCATAGATAGAGTGGATAGCCAGAGACTGTTTCCCCAGGGCAGAAATGGCTGTCAATGAAGAGTCATAATTTTAAGGTGATTGCAGGAGGTTTTAGGCGAGCTGTCAGAGGTAGGTTCTTTACACAGAGAGTGGTGGGTGCATGGAATGCACTGTCAGTGGTGGTAGTAGAGTCAGAGACATTAGGGACATTTAAGCGACTGCTAGACAAGCACATGGAAGGCATTGGAATAGTTCATATTTAGTAGGAAAATAATCTATTATTCTGTCAAGTTTTCATATAGAATTAAGTTGAAAGGGTTCAGAAAAGATTTACAAGGATTTTGCCAGGGTTGGAGGGTTTGAGCTATAGGGAGAGGCTGAATAGGCTGGGGCTATTTTCTCTGGAGTGTGGGAGGCTGAGGGGTGACCTCATAGAATTTATAAAATCATGAGGGGCATAGACAGGTTCAACAGACAAGGTTTTTTTCCCTGGGGTAGGTAGTCCAGAACTAGAGGGCATAGGTTTAGGGTGAGAGGGGAAAGATATAAAAAGGACCTAAGGGGCAACATTTTCACACACAAGGTGGTACATGTATGGAATGAGCTGCCAGAGGAAGTGGTGGAGGCTGGTACAATTGCAACATTAAAAGGCATCTGGATGGGTATATGAATAGGAAGGGTTTGGAGGGATATGGGCTGGGTGCTGACAAATAGGACTAGATTGGGTCAGGATATCTAGTTGGCATGGGAATGCTTTAGTTTTGGAAAGGTGTTGAATAAATACAAACTTAGAAAGGATAGAAAATACAAGGATCGTAAAAGAATGAAGGAAATCAAAGGGAAGGCATGAAAAGAAACATTAACAAGCAAGATAAAGAAAAACCCAAAGATGTTTTACCAGTATATATAGAGCAAAAGAATAGTTAAAGAAAAGATGGGACCTATCAGAGATGAATGGGTGAGCTTGCGTGATGATGCTGGGCATCTAGGAAGAATTATAAATAAACATTTTGTCATTGTATTCATAAAGGAAAGGGATACTCCAAGAGGAGCAGTATGAAATATTGAGGAAAATAATTGTAATGAGAGAGGAAGTGTTAGGGGATTTGGAATCCTTGAAAATGGATAAGTTGCCAGGACCAGATGGATGTTGAAGGAGGTCAGGGAGGAAATAGCACACACTCCTGAGGATTATTTTCCAACCTTCACTGGATACAGGTGAGGTGCTAGAAGACTGGAGGAAAGCAAATGTGGTTTCGTTGTTTAAAAAGAGTACAAAGGAAATACCAAATAATTACTTTGGTGATGGGCAAATTGTTAGAATCAATGCTGAGAGGTTGGCTAAATAGTCACTGAGAAAGGCGTGGACTAGTCAGCAGTAGCCAGCATGTCTTTGTTGAGGGAAGGTCATGCCTTTCAAATTTGATTGAATTTTCTGAGGAACTGACAAGGTGGGGTTGATGAAGGTAGTGCAATGGATGTTGTCTGAGTGGATCTTAGTAAGGCAAGGTCTCACATGGCAGACAGTGATGTGAAAGCCCATACGATACCAAATAATGTATTGAATTGGATCCAAAGTTGGTTGGGTAACAGGAAACAAAGACTTGTTGAATTTCAGTTTCTAATCTCCAGCGTACCTTGGGTTCTTTTTTGTTATTTAGTGCTAAAGAAATACAAATTATTGTCAATCTAGACAGGTATCAATGTTCTTCCTTGCTGGAGGAATGATCTGTAAGTTTTGACTCAACAGGAGCACCTACACCACAGCGACACAGCAGTGGTTCAACAAACACAAACGTAGTCATCTCCACAGGTGCTTGGGGATCGGCAACATATTACTGGTTGTAGAGATATACATCATGGAAACAGACCTTTCGGGCCAAAGTGTCTGCCAACTGGATGTCCTAACCTAATCTAGTCCCATTTGCCAGCACTTGGCCCATATCCCTCTAAACCCTAGTTATTCATATCCCCATCCAGATGCCTTTTAAATGTAATTGTACTAGCCTCCACCACTTCCTCTGGCAGCTCATTCCAGACATGCACCACCCTCTGTGTGAAAAAGTTGCCCCTGAGCTTCCTTTTAAAATTTTCCCCTCTCACCCGAAACCTATGCCCTCTAGTCCTGGACATCCCCATCCCAGGGAAAAGACCTTGTCTATTGACCATATCCATGCCCTTTATTAAAAATAACACAGTGCCAGGTTATAGACCAACAGGTTTAGTTGGAAGCACGAGCTTTCAAAAGCTCGTGCTTCCAACTAAACCTGTTGGTCTATAACCTGGTGTTGCGTGGGGTTTTTTTTGGCTTTGTACACCCCAGTTCAACATGGACATCTCCAAATCATGCCCTTTATGATTTTATGAACCTCTGTAAGATCACTCCTCAGCCTCTCCCTGTAGCTCAAATCCTCCAACCCTGACAACATCATGGTAAATCTTTTCTCGTTAGAAATGCTCAAACCCCAAAACTCAATTGCTGAAATCCACCCCCACACAGAAAATGGAAACCATCCCCAGCCCACAGTGTCCCCCATCTACAGAAGAGTAGGGGGGGGGCAGTGCGCAGGCGCGAACAGAGCATGCGCAGAGTGGGTCATGGCGAGGAACGGAGGTATCTTTTTTCGGATGCGGGAACGGTGAGGCTCAGGCAGGGATCGAGAGAGCCGAGGACGAAGGGGCGGCCAAGCTTTGTGAAGACCTTACGTCAATCGCAAACCCCCCGAATGAGAAGCTCCGTCTCCGTCGTATGCGCCAAACGGCGCGACAAGTCCAGGCTTCATCCTCAGTAATAGGCCCCGGGGAAACCGCCATCTTTATTCGGGGCACTGGGCGATAGGGCGCAAGTTGTGTGGCCATTTTTGTTGGGGGCAATGTTTGGCATCCAGTAATAGGAAATGTCGAGCTTGCTGTAGGAACCATAGAATCCCTCGTGTGGAAACAGGGCGTTCAGCCCAACAAGTCCACACCGACCTCCAAAGTAACATACCCAGACCCATTACTCTACATTTACCCCTGACTAATGCACCTAATCTACACACCCCGAACACTATGGTCAATTTAGCATAGCCTATCCACCCTAACCTGCACATCTTTGGAGTGTGGGAGCAAATCAGAGCACTCGGAGGAAACCCATGCAGACACGGGGAGAATGTGCAAACTCCGCACAAATAGTCGCCCGAGGCTGGAATCAAATGAGGGTCCCTGGCGCTGTGAGGCAGCAGTGCTAACCGCAGAGCCACCGTGCCACCCACTATGTAGACAAGTTGTCATAGAGTCATACAACACAGAAACAGACCCTGTGGTCCATCTCGTCAATGCCAACAAAGTTTCCCAAACTAAACACAGTCCCACTTGTCTGCATTTGGCCCATGCCCCTCCAAACCTTTCCTATTCATGTACCTGTCCAAATGTCTTTGAAAAGTCATAACTGTACCTGCATCCACCACCACCTCGAGCAGATCATTCCACATACATACCATCTCTGCATGAAAAGGTTGCCTCTCAGGTCCTTTTTAAGTCTTTCCCCTCTTACCTTAAATGTATGCTCCTGCACTTTGGGCTCCCCCACCCTGAGAAAAAGAGCTGAGCTATTCACCCTATCCATGCCCCTTATGATTTTATAAATCTCATTGTTGTGGTTCTGTTCGCCGAACTGGGAATTTGTGTTGCAGACGTTTTGTCCCCTGTCTAGGTGACATCCTCAGTGCTTGGGAGCAACCTGTGAAGCGCTTCTGTGATCTTTCCTCCGGCATTTGTAGTGGTTTGAATCTGCCGCTTCCGATTGTCAGTTCCAGCTGTCCGTGGCAGTGGTCGGTATATTGGGTCCAGGTCAATGTGCTTATTGATTGAATCTGTGGATGAGTGCCATGCCTCTAGGAATTTCCCTGGCTGTTCTCTGTTTGGCTTGTCCTATAATAGTAATGTTGTCCCAGTCGAATTCATGTTGCTTGTCATCTAAATGTGTGGCTACTAAAGATAGCTGGTTGTGTTGTTTCGTGGCTAGTTGGTGTTCATGGATGCGGATCGTTAGCTGTCTTCCTGTTTGTCCTATGTAGTGTTTTGTACAGTCCTTGCATGGGATTTTGTACACTACATTGGTTTTGCTCATGCTGGGTATTGGGTCTTCATTCTGGTGAGTTGTTGTCTGAGAGTGGCTGTTGGTTTGTGTG
>NC_057753.1:5131512-5188578 GCF_004010195.1 Chiloscyllium plagiosum
AGGCTCCCAAGCACTGAGGATGTCACCTAGACAGGGGACGAAACGTCTGCAACACAAATTCCCAGTTTGGCGAACAGAACCACAACAACGAGCACCCGAGCTACAAATCTTCTCACAGATTTTATAAACCTCAATAAAGTCAGCCCTCAGCCTCTGACTGGGGAAGAAAGCCCCAGCCTGTTCACCCTCTCCTTATAACTCAAAACCACCAATCCCGGCAACCTCCTTGTAAATTGTTTCCACACTGTCTGAAGTTTAATCACATCTTTCCTACAGAACAGTATGCAGTATTCTAAAATGGTCTCATCAATGACTTGCACAGCTGCATCATGACATCCCAACTCCTGTACTCAGTGTTGCCACCAATGAAGGTGAGTGTGCCCAACACCTTCTTCACCACACTGTCTCTCTGCAACACCACTTCAAGGAACAATGCGGCTGCACCCCGAGGTCTGTTTGTTCAGAAACACTCACTCGGTCCCGACCATTAATTGTATAAGTCCTGCCCTGGTTTGCATAACCAAAATGCAACACCTCACATTTTGATAAATTAAACTCCATCTGCCATTGTAACCTGGTATTTCGAGGACGTGAAGGTTTGGGAGATTCTGTCAAAGTTCTGGTTAACTTGGAGGTAATATGAAATACTTCCCAGCCTTTCCCAATTCTCTCTGCCTTCTCCCATTGAGACTAAAGCAGGCTGGGTGACAGGTTTACCTTCTGTGGTGCACATCACTTGGGCCTTGTTCCAACTTAACTATTTTGGTCGCTTTTGTGGATGTTCTCTCACACCCTATTTTCTGTTTTAAATCAATTTGCAGGGTATGATAAGAGGCAGATTTGTATTCGGGAAACTGAAACTCAACAGTATGTTGTAACCTGAAAATCGTCAGATTTGGAAAATGGAAGGAAAAAACACCATTCACAGTGGTGAGAAATCATACACGTGTTCTGTGTGTGGACGAGGCTTTAACCAGTCATCTGGCCTGTCAGGACATAAATGGAGTCACCGTGGGGAGAAACCATGGAAGTGTGCGGACTGTGGGAAGGGATTCATTTCCCCATCAAGGCTGGAAGCTCATCGACGCATCCACACCGGGGAGAGACCATTCACTTGTACTGAGTGTGGGAAGGGATTCACTCAGTTGTCCCACCTGCTGTCACACCAGCGAATTCACACTGGGGAGAGGCCATTCAGCTGCTCCGAGTGTGGGAAGGGATTCACTCAGTCAACCCACCTGCTGACACACCAGCGAGTCCACACCGGGGAGAGGCTGTTCACCTGCTCCAAGTGTGGAAAGGGGTTCACAGCCTCGTCTATCCTGCTGAGACACCAGCGGGTTCACTCTGACGAGCGACCTTATAAGTGTCCGGACTGCGGGAAGTGCTACAAAAGCTCTGAGGAATTGATGTCCCATCAACGTGTTCACACTGATGAGAGACCGTTCAGATGCTCTCACTGTGGGACAGGATTCAGGTTATCATCACATCTCACTGTCCATCAGCGAGTTCACACTGGGGAGAGGCTGTTCACCTGCTCTGAGTGTGGGAGGGGATTCAGTGAATCATCTACCCTTCTGAGACACCAGCTTGTCCACACCAATGAGAGATTGTTTAAATGCCCAGACTGCGGCAAGTGCTACAAAAGCTCTGGAGACCTGATGTCCCATCAACGCATTCACACTGACGAGAGGCCGTTCAGATGCTCTCACTGTGGAACTGGGTTCAAGCACTCATCTCACCTCACTGTCCACCAGCGAATTCACACCGGGGAGAGACCATTTACTTGTTCACAGTGTGGGAAGGGATTCACTCAGTCAGCTCATCTGTTAAGACACCAGCAAGTTCACAAGCAGTTACAGTGATTGGATTTGGTTTTTAATTCCGACACTAGAAGCGTTGATAACTGATAAAGAGAGAGTATTGGATAGTCTGTCTGTCCTTAAAGTTAGCAAGCCACTGGCTTATTATGATGGAACCAAAGATACTGAAGGAAGTGAATTCCAGACGCCATGTCCTCATTTAAACAGATGATGTAAAAATAAGCCCACCAACTGCAGGTCAGTTGGTGAAACTTCAGTGCTTCGGAAATTGCGAGAAACGATTTAGGTCAAAATTAACAGTCATGTGGACAATCACGGAGGGGAGTTACCATAGCTCTTACAAGGGAAAGCCCCATTTTAACAAACATATTGGAGTTTTTTCACAGAAGTTATGGAGCAAGCTGATCACGGCAATGCAGCTAATGCACGTGGACTTGCAGAAGGCATATGAGACAGGGAAACACACCAGATGTTGTGAGCAAAGTTGGAGCTAACGGCATAAAAGGGATAGTAGCAACATAGATACAGGAAACTCAGAGTTGTAGGTAGCGCCTTTTTCCTGGAATATTGACAGGTTTGTAGTGGAGGTCCCACGCATTTAGAGCATTTACTTTTCCTAACATATGTTGTCACTTTAAAAGCAATTTCCGTACATGTTTATCTCCAAGTATGTATCTATTTAGTGAATATTTAATACATATTAAACAGACGAAAAAAGAAGCTGTGATAATCATGTGTCTGGACTTAGTAAACATTTGGAAATATCTTCAAAGGTTGAAGGACAATCAGCATCACATGAACCTCCTCATCAGATCCAAATATTAAAATATTCTGTTATAAACTGCCACAGAGTCAGATTGTCTCTGATGTAAACCTCAACACAGAAGAATTACAAGTTATTCCTTTCTTGGAAGGGAATACATGAATCTCTCTGCTTAGTTTCTGAGATGGCCCATAACCAATTGTCTGTCTGCAATGATGTGGAGGTGCCAGTGTTGGACTGGGGTGGACAAAGTTAGAAGTCATACAACACCAGGTTATAGTCCAACAGGTTTATTTGAAATCACAAGCTTTCGGAGCACTGGTCCTTTGTCAGGTGAAGTCATGATACTGACATGAAGTGATTTCAAATAAACCTGTTGGACTACAACCTGATGTTGTGTGACTTCTGACTTGGTCTATCTGCAAAGCATAATTGAATCTTGCGTTTAACAGTTTTCAACCACACCACCTCCCACATGCAGAAGCCGGGTCACACGACACTCAGTGCTGCATTTGACTAATGTTTAACAATCAGTCAAGGGGTCAGTTTTGCTTCATAACAATTTCAAAACCCATAACTGCTAAGTGGTTTGGTGTGAGTGGCCTGTACAAAGCAGCAAAGTACAGCAATTTAGTGTCCTCTGCAAGGAATCAATGTCCTTTCCTTAAAACAATGAAGTAGAAATTAGATTCCTGCAACACTCTTGAGATGACTTTCAAAGAAACATCAAAAGAAGAATGTGTCCACAACTCCTGAATTGTCAAGCCAATGAACCAAGCCCACAAAGGAATTCCAGACTACTAACTTCAGCTGTTTTTTTTTGTTGGACATTGTTAATTTGGTAACACTTGGTTGTTTTTATACTACTGTGATTGCTCGATTAACATTCTCTTTATCCTTTTCAATTTGTATCTCCCCGTGCAATTTTGTGAGCTTGCTCGTGTCACAAAGTAACTCTCCCACCAAGTCTGAAAATATGTCAAATACACTCTATTTCTGATGTAATGTTTACAATGTAATGTTTGCGGCTCTTACAAAGTCACAGAGTGTAAACAAAGGCCGTGGAGAAACACAGACATTCTTTCACTCTTTTATTAAACGACCTGCATTGACAGCTGGTGAAGACACGAAGAGAGATTAGTTTTAAAACTTGTAATTCGCTATAACATCAGTAAAATCAGTCGACAAAAGTCGTCATTGGTCTCAATCCGAAATAGAAATCATTTTGGTTTGACTGTGTTACACTGGTGTCAAGATTAGAGTGGTGCTGGAAAAGCACAGCAGGTTCGGGCAAAAGCCCTTCATCAAGAATGAGCTAATTCTTGATGAAGGGATTTTGCTCAACGTCAATTTTCCTGCTCCTCGGATGCTGCCTGACCTGCTGTGCTTTTCCAGCACCACTCTAATCTCCAGCATCTGCAGAACCCACTTTTGTCTGATATAGGCGGTTAGTCTGACCAGTTAGGGCTGCAACAGTGGTATCTTCCTGACAATGTGGACAATTGCCGAGGCAAATTTGCCTGATCAGTCCAGCCCTACCCATCAGCGAACTGTTGGAAGTCTTAACTAAGAAATAGCACTTACGCAGCAGTAACCTGCTTCCCAGTTTGGGTTTTGGCCAGGCCCACATGGGTTCTGCCTTCAATATAGCCTTGGTCAAAAGGCAATCTTTTGTGATGGTCAAAAGAGATGAACTCAAAAGATGAGATGTGAGTGACTGATCTTAGCATCAAGGCAGCAACTCTCCTAAGGGGCTGGCATTAACTGCATACTTTTCTCATGCATCACCTCACACTTGTCTGGATTAAAATCCATCAGCCATTTCTCTGCCCAACTATATCCTGCTATATCTTTGGTAACCTACCTCACTATCCACAACTCCAGCAAATTTCATGTCATCTGCAAACCAACTAGTCAAATCACCTACATTTTCATCCAAATAATTTATCTACATATATATTACAAACAACAGAGCTCCCTGCACTGATCCTGGTGGAACACAACTGGTCACAAATCTCAGGCAGAAAATAGCTGTCCACAACTACCCTCTGGCTTCTATGATCAAACCAATTTTGTACCAATTTACCAACTTACTATGGATCCCATGCAACTTTATCTTCTGGACCAGCCCACCTTGAGGATCTTGTCAAATGCTTTCAAAATGTCCATGTCGACAACATCCATTGCTCTACCCTGCTCAATCATATTTGCCACTTCCTCAAAAAGCACAGTGGCTCAGTAGTTAGCACTGTTTCCTCACAGTGCCTGTGACCCAGGTTTGCTTCCACCCTTGGACTGGAGGTTGGAGTTTGCATGGAGTTACCTCCCACAGTCCAAAGATGTGCAAGTCAAGTGGATTGGACCAGGCTAAATTGCCTGTGGTGTCCGGCGATGTGCGGGCGAGGTGCATTAGCCTTGGAGAAGTGCTGGATTGCAGGGTCGGGGAAGGGAGGGGTGGATCTGGGTGGGACACACTTCAGGCGGTCAGCGTGGACATGATGGCCCGAACAGCCTGCTTCCGCACTGTCGGGGTTCATAATGGAAGGTCTACGTTGTGTGTGTAGTTTTTTGATTTGGCATTGCTAATTAAGCCTCCCATCCCCGGTCCGTCGCAGCGGTAAAGTACGAGCGGAGCCTGACACATGGCGGATCGCTGACCCAGCATTCCGTGCGGGCGGGAAAGCCCCCTATCCACAAAGAGGAAGAGCGGGTGCGCAGGCGCAGTGCTGAACCGAGGACGGGGACTGCACAAGGGAGAGGGTGATGCTGGTGAATGGAGGGATGTTCCTCCCGATGCACAAGCGGAAGAGGATGAGGTCCAGCGGGCTGCTCCCGACACTTTGACGGGGAGGCATCGTTATCGTTTTTTTGCAAAACCTGGAAAAAACTTGGAAGTTTGCCCCGAGTGACGGGTCAAGTGGCTGCCTCCTACCTACAGGGGCACCCCCCCACCCCCCATGGTGTGGCTGCCATCTTTATTGAGGGCACTGGGTGGTAAGGTGCGTGCCTTTTGTTTTTTTGTTAGGGGGCAATGTTTGGAATGACCGGGTCACAGTCCAACAGGTCTATTTGGAAGCACAAGCTTTCGGAGTGCAGCTCCTTCGCCCCTGCGTTTGACAGGACTTGAATGCAAAAACAGGGATGTGCTTCTTGAGGCTCTGCTCAGGCCCACGTTTGGAGTATTGTTGCACGGTTTTGGGCTCCACATTCTCAGGAAGAATGTACTGGCCCTGGAGCGTGTTCAGAGGAGGCTCGCGAGAATGGTCCCAGGAATGAAAAGCTTGACATATGAGTACCATTACATAGATTCCCTACATGTGGAAACAGGCTCTTCAGCCCAACAAGTCCACACCAACCTTCTGAAAAGTAATCCACCCAGGCCCATTCCCCTATCCTATATTTACCCCCATATAATGCAATTAACCTATACATCCCTGAGCACCATGGGCAATTTAGCATAGAAAATTCACCTAACCTACACATTGTGGGAGGAAACCAGAGCAGCCAGAGGAAACCCATGCAGACACAGGGAGAATGTGCAAACTCCACACAGTCATCTGAGGCTAGAATTGAACCTGGGCCCTTGGCACTGTGCAACATCAGTGCTAACCACTGAGCCACTGTGCTGCCCCATTTGAGGTCTAGATTCAATGGAGTTTAGAAGGATGATGGGAGATCAAATTGAAACTGACAGAATTCCGAATAGCCTGGACACAGTGGACGTTGGGAAGATGTTTCCATTGGTAGAAGAGGCTAGGATCCAAGCACACAGCCTTAGAGTTAAAGGAAGACCTTTTACAATGGAGTTAAGGAGAAACTTCTTCAGTCAGACAGCGGTGAATCTATGGATTTCATTGCCACAGAAGGTTGTGGACCCAGGTCACCGAGTATATTTAAGACTGAGATGGATAGGTTCTCGAGTATCAACGGGTTCAAGAGTTATGGGGAGAAAGTGGGAGAACAGGGTTGCGACTGAATGGCAGAGCAGACTTGATGGGCTGAATGGCCCAGTTTCTGCTCCTATGTCTTATGGTCTTAGGTAACTAGTGGGGCAGGATCATAGAACACAGAATTTATAAGTAAAAGATCCAAATCTCATTCAACTGATGCAGTGTTTTGAACAAACCTCAATTGCTGTTAAGTCTTTAATCACTTAGAATGGGGATGCAAGTTTCAATTGATTAATATGTAAATCCCAGCATTTCTTTTAAATCACAGCCCTGAGATACCTTAAGGTTTTATCAGTATATTAAAAAAAGATGTCTCAGCTCAGACAATGCATTAAAGGTATGAGGTTAGTGCATTGTCTGAGCTGAGATGTCACTTTTTTACTGTACAGATAAAACCTTAAGTTATCTCAGGGCTGTGGCTTGAAAGAAATTCTGGGTTTTACATATTAATCAATTGAAACCTCCATCCCCAATCTGAGTGATTAAACACTTAATATCAATCTAGGTTTGTTCCATACACCGCATCAGTTTTATGACACTTTGATCTTTTTACTATAAATTGTGTCCTATGATCCTGCCCTACTTAGCTACCTGATGGAGCATTTTCTGAATGCTTGTACTTTCAAATAAACCTGTTGGTCTATAACCTGGTGTTGTGCAATTTTTAACTTTGTCTACTCCAGTCTAACACTAGCATCTCCCCATCATGGAATGACCAGCAGGACTGCCCATTGTTCAGAACGGCGACAACATGTCTATCAAGCTGCAAGAGCTTTTCACACATCACTTTATTGATGAGGCACAGCAGCAACACAGAAGGGAAGAAAAGGAACTAAATTCTTCCTTCTGAGTCGCACCACCTCATGGGACTTGCTGTTCAATGCATCCAAAAAATTGTCGCTCTGTTCAATCACATGGAGGCTCTGAGCAGAAACTCATGACCCTCATGGGACTGCTGACAGCGATGAGGGGCAATGTGCATCAGGGAGCATGTCCAGTCACCCTGGCCAGAAAGAGGGAATCTTCTGAATATCTCCAACCTGGACTGAGAGTTTTTTGAATTTGAAAACTCCTTTGACAGGGGCTTGAGAAAGGGATGATTTACACACAGCAAACTCAAACTGCAAGAAATGTTTGTCACTTCTGAATGTCTATCCTGGACTGATAGTGATGGGTTTTCTGAACTTTGATTTGCAGCGCATTACAAGAGAATTTGCTGACAAGAAAATGAAACCATAAAATCTGACAGAATCACTCAATTCTTCAGGACATTGATATTATCAGTCTTTGAGGTAAACATTGAGGGCCAGTTCATTACCACTAGATGCATAACATATTTTCCTTACACCCCCTATCCACCTGCCCTACAGTGTATCTTAAATCTAGCATGCTGACAATGGGACTAGATTAATTTAGGATATCTGATTGGCATGGATGACTTGGAATGAAGGGTGTGTTTCCATGCTGTGCAACTCCATGACTCTGTCACATATTAGTTTCATGATCAACTAATGGGAATAGCTTTTTACTTCACCTAAATGTATCCTAAACCCCAGTGCGTCTAACATTTTGCAACTCAAGTACCCCCCCCCCTTCCCCCACAAATGAATCATTCTGGTAAATCTCCTCTGCTCCCTCTCAGGGACTTTCCCATCCTTCACAATGTGTGGCGACCCCTGGTTTGCGCAGATCCAGATGCTCTGTGTTCTTGTGCACAAAGTCATCACACCGCATGCTGACATTGTCCTCGGGCATTTCCTCAAACGTAACTTTTTTTTTCTCTCTGACTCCAGTGTTTCTGATATCTTTCAGACTGCAGGCTCCAGCGGAAGGTTTTCAAAATGGGAACAGCAATTGTTTCAGAGATGACTGTTTGTAAGCATTCCTCGAAAGTTTCGAAGTTTTAGTGCTGCACTGTATTATCTGTGAGAGTTCCCAAACTTCAGAGTCTGGTACGGATTCTATGCTGTGGATCTGAATCCATGTCTGTTGATGGCTCTGTTTGACCTGTACTCTCCCTGATTGCATCTATCGCTGTGCAACTTCCTCTGTCTCTAATAATGGGTGCATTGTAACTCTGTTTATTAGTTTGCTGTTACTTTGACTGAATGTATTTAAATGCTATCTGTCCACTGACCTGCTCCAAACATAGGTATTGTTCTCTGGTTTTCTACAGTCTTCCAGTTTTGAGCTGATATTGAACATAAAATTCTGCACCATTTTTAACTGCTTGTAATTCATTCTGCTCCCACTGAAAGGTTAACTTGTTTCCTTTCGCCGCAGATTGCCTGACCCATTGACTACTTACAGAATTTGCATGCTTGATTTCAGATTTCCAGCGGCTGTGATGTTGTGCTATCGTCGTATCCCAGGCCTCCTGAGTAAGAGCTTTTCAGAAAAGGGTGGTTTTCAGCCTGTCGTGGCTGCGTTGGCTCTTGGCGAGAGTAAGACAAGCTCATCCTACCCTTCACTAACCGGTCCAGCGCATATTGCCAAAATACAGTTGCGCACAGAGAAGAGAGTGTTTGCCTATCTTAAGTCGCTGCAGTCCGTGTGGTGAACGAGCTTCCAAAAATTCTGTTAGGTAAGAGGTTAACAGAATTTTCACCCAGAGAGGATGAAGAAGGGTGATATATATCCACATAATTAACACAGTAAATGAAATCTGGCCAGTGTGAACTCATTGCTGAGAGGCCTGGAGATGATGGTCTTCCTGACCAGCAGCTGCTTTTATCTTGTTCGGTGGTGAGGTCAATGGGTTTGGGAGATTTGCCAAATTTTGCAGGGCATTCGATTCCTCATCACAGAATCATATTGAGGCACTTCGATTCTGTACCATGATAAAGATACTGTTCCCACTTGCCCACACTAGACCCATTGTTGCAAATGGGTGAAGTCAGTCTCCTGCTCCCCTCCCCAGTCTCTCTGTCTGGTCCCAGGGTCTTGTTCAGGCCCATTGGGTTGGCAGTTGAAAAGGGTGTTGCTGGAAAAGCACAGCAGGTCAGGCAGCATCCAAGGAGCAGCAGAGTCAACGTTTCAGGCGTAAGCCTGAAATTCAGAAATTCCTGATGACGGGCCTACGCCCGAAACTTGACTCTTCTGCTCCTCGGAGAAAGCGAGGACTGCAGATGCTGGAGAGTCAGCGTTCAGGGTGTGTTGCTGGCAACGCAGAGCTGATTCCTGAAGAAGGGCTTTTGCCCGAAACGTCGATTCTCCTTCTCCTTTGATGCTGCCTGACCTGCTGCTCTTTTCCAGCATCACATTTTTAAGTTCTGATCTCCAGCATGTCAGATTAGATTAGATTACTTACAGTGTGGAAACAGGCCCTTCGGCCCAACAAGTCCACACCGCCCTACCGAAGTCTCACCCATACCCCTACACATCTACCCCTTACCTAACACTATGGGCAATTTAGCATGGCCAATTCACCTGACCTGCACATCTTTGGACTGTGGGAGGAAATTGGAGCACCCGGAGGAAACCAACGCAGACACGGGGAGAATGTGCAAACTCCACACAGTCAGTCGTCTGAGGCGAGAATTGAACCCGGGTCTCTGGTGCTGTGAGGCAGCAGTGCTAACCACTGTGCCACCCTCTGCAGTCCTCACTTTCTCCCAACGCAGAGCGGGGTCAGGCAGCATCCGAGGAGCAAGGGGGGGGAAATCGATGTTTCGGGCATTAGCCCTTTCATCAGGAATTAGGGTTGCTTCCTGATGAAGGGCTTATGCCCGAAATGTTGATTTCCCCCCCCTTGCTCCTGGGATGCTGCCTGACCCTGCTGTGCTTTGCCAGCGCCGCACTTTTAGGCTCTGACTCTCCTCGCGTTCTCCCCTTTGGGACGGCAAGTTCTGCCCTCGCCTGGAGAAGGTCGGTGAACCAGCCCAGCCGCTTTCATAGTCACTCCATCCCTTTGCAAATGACCGGCTTCGATCAGCGCAATTCCTCAACCCGCCTGTGCATTTTGTTTTTGTGGGTGTGTGGGTGTGGCTGTGGGTTGTCTCTCGCTGCACAGTTCTCATTTCTAATTCATTTCACAGGGAAGGATTGGCGGCGCCGGGTCTCGAAGCCAAAGCGTCGCATTCCGGAAACCCCCTTGGCAGGACCCAAACGCCGCCAGTGTTGGAAAATGCCGCGAGGGAGCGCCGCTCACCGGGCAGAGAGGCCGTGGAAGTGCGGGGAGTGTGGGAAGGGGTTCGGCTACCCCTCGCAGTTGGAAACCCACCGGCGGAGTCACACCGGCGAGAGGCCGTTCGCCTGCCGCGACTGCGGCAAGGCCTTCACCGAATCCTCCTCCCTGCAGAAGCACCAGCGCGTTCACACGGACGAGAGGGAGTTCCAGTGCGCCGACTGCGGCAAGGCCTTTAAGAACCAGCACGCACTGAACGGGCACCTGCAGGCCCACGTCGGCTTCACCCCGTTCGGCTGCGCCCAGTGCGCGAAGAGGTTCCGGACGTCGACCCAGCTGCTGAGGCACCAGCCGGTCCACACCGACGAGAGGCCGTACCAGTGCCCGGTCTGCGGGAAGCGCTACAAGGTCGCCCGGGACCTGACGCTGCACCGGCGCGCCCACGCCGACGAGAGGCCGTACCGGTGCGCGGGCTGCGGGGCCGGCTTCAGGCGCTCCTCCGAGCTCGCCGCGCACCGGCGGGTTCACACCGGGGAGAGGCCCTTCGCCTGCTCCCAGTGCGGCCGGGCCTTCGCCCAGCTGGCCACCCTCCGCAACCACAGGCGGGTGCACTCCCAGGACCGGCCGTTCGCCTGCTCCGCGTGCGGGAAGGGCTTCAGCCGCTCGTGCACCCTGCTGACCCACCAGCGCGTGCACACCGGCGAGAGGCCCTTCCGGTGCCTGGACTGCGGCAAGTGCTTCAAAAGTTCCGGGGACCTGATGGGCCACCAGCGCGTGCACACCGACGAGAGGCCCTTCCGGTGCGCGCGCTGCGGGGCCGGCTTCAGGAGGTCCTCCCAGCTGACCGTGCACCGGCGGGTTCACACCGGGGAGAGGCCCTTCGTCTGCTCGGTGTGCGGGAGGGGGTTTAATCAAACCTCCAACCTGCTGAGGCACCAGCGGGTTCACCGGTAACGGCAGGGGCTGAATCATATAATCCCCTGCAGCGTAGAAACAGACCCTCCGGCCCAACAAGTCCACACCCCATACCCTATTGTCCCTTATTTACCCCCTGACTAACGCACCTAACCTACACATCTCTGAACACTATGGGCAATCGAGCATAGCCAATTCACCCTGACCTGCACATCTTTGGATTGTGGAAGGAAACCCATGCAAACACGGGGAGTCGAAGGCTGGAATCGAACCTGGGTCCCTGGCGCTGTGAGGCAGCAGTGCAAACCATTGAGCCACCGTCCCGCCCCTGTTCGCATTCGTATGAGCCCCTATGACGTCCCTTTCTTCTGTCTATTCTGTCTGCAAATCTTGTTTCTGAATTTAAATCCACGTATGATCTGTGCTGGACTGACCATGAACAGACAAACAGGTCATGGCCCAGTCCTGCAACTGTACAGTGACAGGAGGAAGTCTGTTCTGTAATGCAAGGATGAGGCTGGGTATGCTCTGAAAGTTGGTAATCTTACCTATGGACTATTTGATAGAGGGGCTGTCCCAAGCTGTCTATATCCATCAGACATTGAAGGAATCGCTCTTAAAGTAAGCTCACCTCGGGCTCTGCTCCCTGCTGTGATGAACATTCAGTGTCTAGTTACAAGTGGACCCCAGTTACAAGTGGAGTTCCGCAGGGATCAGTTCTGGGTCCTCTGCTTTTCGTAATTTTTATTAATGACTTGGATGAGGGAGTCGAAGGGTGGATCAGTAAATTTGCAGATGATACGAAGATTGGTGGAGTTGTGGATAGTGAGGAGGGCTCTTGTCGGCTGCGAAGGGACTTGGATATGATGCAGAGCTGGGCTGAGGAGTGGCAGATGGAGTTCAACCCTGACCAGTGTGAGGTTGTCCATTTTGGAAAGACAAATAAGAATGCGGAATACAGGGTTAATGGTAGGGTTCTTAGTGAGGTGGAGGAGCAGAGGGATCTTTGGGTCTACGTTCATAGATCTTTGAAAGTTGCCACTCAGGTGGATAGAGCTTGTAAGAAGGCCTATGGTGTATTAGCGTTCATTAGCAGAGGGATTGAATTCAAGAGTCGTGAAGTGATGTTGCAACTGTACAGGAGTTTGGTTAGGCCACATTTGGAGTACTGTGTGCAGTTCTGGTCGCCTCACTTTACGAAAGATGTGGAAGCTTTGGAGAGGGTGCAGAGAAGATTTACCAGGATGTTGCCTGGAATGGAGAATAGGTCGTACGAGGATAGGTTGAGAGTGCTAGGCCTTTTCTCATTGGAACGGCGAAGGATGAGGGGTGACTTGATAGAGGTTTATAAGATGATCAGAGGAATAGATAGAGTAGACAGTCAGAAACTTTTTCCCCGGGTACAACAGAGTGTTACAAGGGGACATAAATTTAAGGTGAAAGGTGGAACGTATAGGGAAGATGTCAGGGGTGGGTTCTTTACCCAGAGAGTGGTGGGGGCATGGAATGCGCTGCCTGTGGGAGTGGTAGAGTCAGAATCTTTGGTGACCTTTAAGCGGCAATTGGATAGGTACATGGATGGGTGCTTAAGCTAGGACAAATGTTCGGCACAACATCGTGGGCCGAAGGGCCTGTTCTGTGCTGTATTGTTCTATGTTCTATGTCTATTGGTGTTGATTTATAGTGAATCACTGACTGACCTGTGGACCTGTGTTTTGTGAAGTCACTCCCATATTAGATCTGAACTGTTGAATTTCTCTGATTTCATTCACATATCTCGATAAGGAATCTGTCTGCCCACATCTCAATGTATGGACAATAGCTATGGTGTTCCTGATGAAGGACTTTTGCCCGAAACGTCGATTTTCCTGCTCCTCGGCTGCTGCCGGACTTGCTGTGCTTTTCCAGCACCACTCTAATCTTGACTCTGATCTCCCGCATCTGCAGTACCCACTTCCGCCTAACGGTTATGGTGTGACCTAGAGTCTTGGGGAGAGGAGTGGGGGGGTTGCTAGGAATGATTGAATTGACTCACTCTGCATCTTGCGGGACCCAGACTGAGGTTTAACAAACATATGGACCCTTCAAGCCAGTCTTCAGCTGCAACTCTGCCTTCTGGAAATGTTCCCATTATTCTTCAATTCCTTTCGTACAAAAAAAATTCTCAATTTCAATGACGGAGAATTCAGGGCGTCCCCCAATACAGAAGTCTAAGCATGCACCAGCCTTCAAGTTAAGAAATTCCTTCTTATCTCAGTCCTTAATGGTCACCCTACTATTCTGAGACTGCGACTTTCATTCTCACTTGTTCTTTTTGGTTCCTCATTCCTGGACACCAGACCTTAGGAAGGATATATTGAATGTGGGGGGAGTACAATGTAGTAGCGGGTTTTGAGAAGATTTGCAGCTCAAGTTGAGGTTCTGGATGCAGGTTTGCTCGCTGAGCTGGAAGGTTTGTTTTCAGATGTTTCGTCACCCTACTAGGCTGGGCGGCACGGTGGCACAGTGGTTAGCACTGCTGCCTCACAGCGCCAGAGACCTGGGTTCAATTCCCGCCTCAGGCGACTGACTGACTGTGTGGAGTTTGCACATTCTCCCCGTGTCCGCATGGGTTTCCTCCCACATTCCAAAGATGTGCAGGTTAGGTGAATTGGCCATGCTAAATTGTCCGTAGTGTTAGGTAAGGGGTAAATATAGGGGTATGGGTGGTTTGCGCTTCGACGGGTCGGTGTGGACTTGTTGGGCCGAAGGACCTGTTTCCACACTGTAAAGTAATCTAATCTAATCTAATCTAACATCTTCAGTCAGCCTCCGAATGAAGCACTGGTAGTGCAGCCCTCTTTCTATTTATATGTTTATATTTGAGTTTCCTAGGGTTGGTGATGTAATTTCCTGTGGTGATGTCATTTCCTGTTTTTTTCCCCCTCAGGTCGTGGTAAATAGGATCCAAGTCAATGTGTTTGTTGATAGAGTTCGTTGATAGGAAACTCAAACATATAAATAGAAAGCGGGCTACACCACCAGTGTTTTGTCCGGAGGCTCACTGACGATGTTACCTAGTATGGTGATGAAATTTCTGAAAACAAACCTTCCAGCTCAGCGAGCAAACCTACATTCAGTACAATGTATGTTTACAAGAATGATACCTGGACTTAATGGATCAAGTTACGAGGAGAGATTATATAAATTAGGCTTGTTCTCTGAAGCGTTGAGATGATTAAGGGGTGATCTGGTTGAAGTCATCAGGATTTAACAAGAAAAGCCTGCATAACAGAGTACATAAACATAAACTATGGTTGGAGATTCAAGAAAAGGTGGGCATTGTGTGAGAATTAGGGCCAGACTGATGAGAGGCGTTATTTGGAAGCCCTTCGACACTGGAAGAGTGAGAGATATTTGGAACCATCTTCACAAATAGGAATGAACGCTGGATCAGTTGTTAATTTTAAATTTGAGAGAGATTTGGTTTTTGTTAAGCCATAGGCAGGTACGTGGAGTGAAGCAAGAGATCAGCCACTGAATGGTGGAACAGGCTGGAGGGGCTAAATCGCTCTTGTTCCTCTAATTCTTCTGTATCTCAAGCATAAGGACAGATTGCACAAGATTTCGTAACTTCCATTATCTTGTTCTGAACTTGTACAAATCAGTTCAAGGCATCACATCACATCACACTCTTTCCTCTCCCCCCCCCCCCCCCCCCCAAGTCAGATCCTAGGATGAAACCTGTCTTGATAGATTATATGTTTTGCTAGTTGGTTACTATGGTGGTCAGTCACTGAACACATCGATAAGATGCTGCCAATGTATGTTTAATAAAAGAACATCAAATTTTTATTACAGAAAATAATAAAATGCAAAGTGATGAAAATACATATTTGTCTGCCAAATTGAAAAAACGTTTAAAAATTTAACTGCAAAAAAGGAACAATTCAACCCGTCTTTATTCCCAGCAATATCCTTCACAGATACTCAATCCTTTAAATGGATATCAATATAAGAGGTAAGTTGGCAGATTACATGAATATTGGTGGTGGGGTAAATAATGAGGAGGAAAGTCTCAGACAAAATAGACTTGCTGGTCAGATGGGCTGGATTAAATTCTGAAAACTGTGAAGTAATGCATTTTGGGAGAACTAATAAGAGAAGGGCTGGATCCGAGAAAGTACAGAGGATCAGGAGAGCTTTGGTATGTCATGTAGCAAAAGAGAAGGACAGCACAGGATCGGGCACTTCAGCTCTCCAAATCTGTGCCGATCATCATGCTAAAAAAAATTGTGATATTATTCAGTCCATATCCCTTTACCCCCTCCCTATTCATGTAACAATCCAGATGCCTCTTCACTGTTGCCAATGTACCTGCTTCCACCATCTCTTTTGGCAATGCAGTCCAGGCTCCTACCACACTCTGCATGAAAAACGTGCCTCCGTTAAACTTTCCCCCTCTCACCTTGAACCTGTGGCGCCTTGTAATTAAGACCTCAACCCTGGGAAAAAGCCTCTGACTATCCACCCTCTCGGCGCCGCTCCTAATTGTGTCCACGTCTAACAGGTCCCCTCTCAGCCGCTGTCTTTCCAGTGAAAATGATCCCAGTCTCTTTAACCTCTCTCCTCAGCCAATGCCCTCGAGCCCAGAGAACATCGTGGTGAACCTTCTCTGCACTCTCTCTCTAAAGCTTCCTTCTGGTAGTGTGGCGATCAAAACTGCACATCGTACTCCCAACTGTGGCCTAACGAGGGTTTGATAGAGCTGCAACATGGTTGGCCAACTCTTGTAGTCCATGCCCTAGCCCCAATGAAGGCAAGCATACCATACACCTTCTTACATCACCTTGCCTACCTGTCTTGCCACTTTTAGGGAACTGTGGACTTGCGCGCCCAGACTTGTCTGTACGTTAATGTTCCTAAGTGTTCTGCCATTTGCTGTACAATTCACCAAAAGACATGACCCACTTATCACTAGTTTCTATACATACAGACAAAAGGAGGGCACCTACTTGGACTGGGACAACACACACCTTCCTCAGACAGGCGAAACATAGACACGCAAGAGAATTCTTAGAGGCATGGCGTTCTAACCAGAACTCGATCAAAAAACACATGGATTTCGATCCTATCTACCTCCCTTGGAAAAACAAAAGACAACCGGAAATGACATCATCTGCCTTGAGAAACCAAGACCTATAAGTAGAGAGGTGGGACATACCACCAGCGCTTCACTGAAGACTCTCACTGATGATGTTACCTAGTATGGTGACAAAATGTCTGAAAACAAAGCTTCAAGCTCAGTGAGCTAACTTACATACCTTAAAACAATTCACGCTTAAGTATGGTCCTTCTAAATGTATCACCTTGCATTTGTCTGGATTAAACTCCATCTGCCATTTCTACACCCAAGTCGCCAATCTAGCCATATCCTGTTGAATCCTTTCACGATCGCCGGCAGTATCAGCAACTCCACTGGCTTTCAGGTCATCTGAAAACTCACTAATCAGACCACTCACCTTTTCCTCCAGATCATTTACACATACTACAAACATATCCTTGAAGGCAGCATGACAGGTAAATAATGTGGCTAAGAAATCATGTGGGATACTTGCCTTTATTAGACAAGGCAGCGAATAGTACAGCGAGGGGTTAGAATGAAGCTGAAAATAATGTTTGGCCGCAGATCAAAACTGCATGTTGTTGTGCTCACTCCACCACTGGAAGGGTGTGACTGCACTAGAAGAGAATTTCCAGGATGTTGCAGCGGTTGAAGAGAGACTAAATAGGCTGGAGTGGTTTTCCTCAGAGTCGAAAGTGTGGTGCTGGAAAAGCACAGCAGGTCAGGCAGCATCTGAGGAGCAGGAAAGTCAATGTTTCAGGCATTAGCCCTTCGATCTGACATAAGGAGCGGGGGGTTGGGGAAATGTGGAAACTGGTGAAATCCACATTGATGCCATGTGGTTGGAAGGTCTCAAGGGAGAAGATGAGGCGTTTTTCCTCCAGGCATCAGGTGGTTAGGGAGTGGCAGTGGAGGAAGCCCAGGACCTGCACATCCTCAGCGGAGTGGGAGGGGGGGGGGGGGGAGTTGAAGTGTTTGGCCACAGGCCGGTAGGATTGGTTGGTGCGGGTGGCCCGGAGATGTTCCCTGAAGCGCTCCGCAGAGAAGGCTGAGAGGGGAACCTGACTGAGCTACACAAGCTGAGGAGGGGTGTAGATAGGGAGAAACATTTCTCCTTAGTAGAGGTGTCAATGATCTGGAACACAGGTTTACACTAAGGAGCAGGAGGTTTAGCGGAAACAAGAGGAGAACGTTTTTCACTTGAGGGTGGTGGGTGCCTGGAACTCACTGTCTAAAGTGCAGTGGACATGGGAACTATCTAGACATTTAAAAGCTATTTTAGGTGAAATGCCATAGAAGATAAAACTGTGGGCCAAAAGCTGGTCAATGGGATAAGAACAATGCTTACGGACCAGTGCAGGAACAATGGGCTTTTCTTCTGTGCTATTAAAATTCTGATGAAGTTTCACTCCTACTTTTAATTTCTGACTTAACTGATGAGATCGCAAGCTTTTCATTTCAGACTTTCTGCACACTCACCACGGGATTCTCTCGACTTCCCGCAGAGAGACAGGTGAAGCCACTGACTTTTCTCAGTGAACCTTGGGAGGGCCTCAGGGCCTTTCCTCGCCCTTTCTCCTGGGACTGTCAAAGGATTAAAGACTTCCTTCCAGCCTGAAGACCCCCACAAACTAAATGACCTTCCTGGAATACCTTTCAATTCTAAACTCAACCTGTTGGCCGTCTCATTGCACTGGCGGGTCACACAGAAAACGTTACATTGATTTAAATTGCCAGATAACTTACTCGTCAGTTAAGTCACGCATTTTTCCTTTCGAAGCCATGTTTAAGCTCATTGTTCGAAGCTAACTTTCAGACCTCTTTAAAAAAAGCCCCTTCACAGAACCAAGATCAAAACCCATTTACCTCTACTCTGATATTCAGGTGTCCCCCCCCATAGTCATGTTAAAAACCTTCAGGTTACTCCTCCTGAATTTATTGACAGAAGAGGAACAGAATTTCTACACACTCTATTCAGAAAATGGACGGCCGAGTACATTTCTTCCCTCACACGGAATATGTTTAACGGCACCTCCTCACTGTGGATGTGCTGGTGCCCCAGCAAGCTGGACAATTCAGGGAATTCCTTTCCCACACGGACTACAAATGAGTAGCCTCTCCATCAAACGGGATGGAGAACTAAACTCCTTTCCACATGCCTCGAATTTCCGCCGCTGCTCCCTGTTATCATAGAATTCCGACAGCGTGGAAGCAGGCTATTTGGCCTATCCGTGCCGATCCTCCGAAGAGCATCCCACCAAGGCCAACCCCACTGCCTGATCCCGGTAATTTCCCATGGCTAATTCACCTAACCTGCACATCCCTGGCCCGTCATACCTTTGGACTGTGGAAGGAAATCAGAGCACTGAGACACTGGGGAACGTGCAAACTCCACACAGACTGAGGCTGGAATCGAACCCGGGCCCCTGGTACCGTGAGGCAGCAATGCAAACTGAGTCTTTTGTGGCTATCCTTGTGTCTTTCCAGGTTGAATGACTATAGAGTCATAAGAGAATGGAATTAGACCCTTCGGTCCAAACAGTCCATGCCAACCGCAATCCCAAACCAAACTGCACTTGGCCCATGTCCCTCCAAACCTTTCCTATTTATGTACTTATGACCACAGTGCTCAGTGGTTAGCACTGCTGCCTCACAGTGCCAGGGACCCAGGTTCGATTCCAGCCTTTTTTTGGGGGGGGGCACTGACTATGTGGAGTTTGCACATTCTCCCCGTATCTGCGTGGGTTTCCTCCGGGTGCTCCGGTTTCCTCCCACAATCCAAAGATGTGCAGATTGGGCAACTGAGGACAGCAAATTCACCCAAAGTGTTAGGTGCGTTAGTCAGGGCTAAATATAGGGTAGGGGAATGGGTCGGGATGGGCTACTCTTCAAAGGGTCGGTGTGGACTTGTTGGGCCGAAGAGCCTATTTCCATACTGTCAGAAATCTAATCTAATTTTATCCAAACGTCTTTTAAATGTTGCAACTGCAGCTGCATCCACCACTTCACTCCACATGTGAACTACTCTGTGTAAAAAGAAATTGCCTAGTCTTGTCTTAATCTTTCTCCTTTCACCTTAAAAATATGCCCCCTAGTCTTGAAATCCCCAACCCCCACCTGCTATTCATATCTATACCCCTCATTATTTTTCAAACCTCTATAAAAGGGCACCGCTAAACTTCCTACACTCCAGTGAAAAACGTCCCAGTCTATCCAGCCTCTCTTAATTCAAATCCTCTATTCCCAGCAAGGTCCTGATAAATCTCTTCTTAACCATCTGCAGCTTAATTAGTAGCCCTCCTATAACAGGGTGACCAGAACTGGACATCGTATACCAGAAGAGGCCTCACCAACATCCTGTACAACCTCAACATAACGTCCCAACTCCTGTACTCAAAAGGTCTGAGCAATGAAGGCAAGCCTTCGAGCCAGCACCACCATTCATTATGATCATGGCTAATCATCCACAATCAGTGTCCTGTTCCTCACTTATTCCAATAACTCTCAATTCCACTATCTTTAAGAGGTCTATCCATCTCTTTCTTGAAAGTATCCAGAGACTTAGCCTCCGCTGCCTTCTGAGGCAGAGCATTACATATATCCACCACTCTCTGGGTGAAGAAATTTCTCCTCAAATGCCCTTTTAACCACTACATGTGATGCAAACTTCAAAGAATTTTGTACCTAATCTCACTGTTCTACAACATTGCCCAAGGCCCTACCTTTAAATGTTTAAGTCTTGTCCTTGTTTATTTGACCAAAATGTAATACCTCGCATTTATCCAAAGTTAACTCCATTTTCCACTCTTCAGCCATTGACCCAACTGATTGAGATCTTTTTGTAATCTTAAATCATCTTCTTCAGGATCGCCAATCATGGTGTCATGACAAACTTACCGACCATGCTTTCTATATTATCATCTAAATCATTTATATAAATGATAAACAAAAGTGGATCCAGCATCGATCCCTGGGATCCAGTTAGCAAAAACAACCGTCACTCTCGATTTCCTGTCATTAAGCCAATTCCGTATCCTATCGGCCAGCTCACCTTGAATCCCATGTGATCTAACTTTACTGATTAGTCTACCACGTGGAGCCTTGTCAACAGCTTTACTACTGTCCAAGTAAAACAACGTCTACCGTTCTGGCCTTGTCAAATCATCTTGGTTGTTTTCTCAAAATAAAACAACAACAATCAGGTTTGTGAGACACATTTCCCTCACACAAAGCCATGCTGACTATCCCCAACCTGTACAAGTGCATAAAAAAACCCAAGCTTTCAGAATCACTTCCAACAACGTACCCACAATGAAGTCAGACTCACAGGTCTATAGACAATATGCACAGGAGTAGGCCATTCGGCCCTTCGAGCCTGCACCACCATTCATTATGATCATGGCTGATCACCCGCAATCAGTATCCTGTTCCTGCCTTATCCCCATAACCCTTGATTCCACTATCCTTAAGAGCTCTATCCATCTCTTTCTTGAAAGTATCCAGAAACTTGGCCTTCACTGCCTTCTGGGGCAGAGCATTCCATACACCCACCACTCTCTGGGTGAAGAGGTTTCTCCTCCACTCTGTTCTAAGTGGCCTACCCCTCATTTTAGAACTGTGTCCTCTGGTTCGGGACCCACCCATCAGTGGAATCATGCCTCCTGCGTCCAGAGTGTCCAATCCTTTAATAATCTTATACATCTCAATCAGATCCCCTCTCAGCCTTCTAAACTCAAGTGTATACAAGCCCAGTCACTCCAAAATCTTTCGACATATGATAGTCCCGCCATTCTGGGAATTGACCTCGTGAACCTACCCTGCACTCCCTCAATAGCCAGAATGTCCTTAAATTTGGAGACCAAAACTGCACACAATACTCCAGGTGCGATCTCACCAATGCCCTGTACAGCTGCAGAAGGATCTCTTTGCTCCTATGCTCAATTCCTCTTGTTACGAAGGCCAGCAATCCATTAGCTTTCTTCACTGCCTGCTGTACCTGCATGCTTGCTTTCATTGACTGATGTACAAAAACACCTAGATCTCGTTGTATTGCTCCTTTACCTAACTTGACTCCATTTTGATAGTAATCTGCTTTCTTGTTCTTGCCACCAAAGTGGATAACCACACATTTATCCACATTAAACTGCATCTGCCAAGCATCCGTCCACTCATTTAGTCTGTCCAAGTCACCCTGCATTCTCAATATAATTCCCAGGATTCTCCTTACATTCCTTCTTAAACAAAGGCCATCTCCAGTCATGGGCACCTCACCCGTATTTATAAGAGGATACAAACATTTGTGCAGTAATATTAATTATTAACACCAATCAGTTGAAGCCTTACTTAGACTGTACAGTCTAGGAAACAAGCTGTTCAACCCAACCAGCTTGTGATGCACTTATGCTCCACTTCAACCACCTCCCGTCTTTCTAAATCAAAATCTACTCTCTCCACTTCATAATCTCCTCTCCCTTATTTATTTGTCTCGCCTCCCGCAAAGGGATCAGGACTATTCACTGAGACCACTCCCTGTGCTGGCGAGTTCCACATTCTTACCCCCTGCTTTAGTGAGAAGGTTTCTTCCCCATTCTCTACTATATTTCCTGATGGCTGTTTAAGATTGACACTCTCTAGTTACACTCACAACAGAAAGCATTCCCCTCTGTGTTCATAAATTTAAAGACCTCTGTGTCATCACTGGCTTAGCCAGCGAATCCAGACCCAGCCTGTCAATCCTTTCCTGACCCAGAAATCCTGCGATCACCATGATAAACATTCCCAGATCACCAGGATAACATTCTGGAATCACCAGGATAAACCTCCTGTGCTCCCTCACCAGTGTCTCTTAAAAGGTCAATAGCACTGCAGTGTGGGCAGAGAGATCTTTTATACTTGAGTCACAGATAATCCAAAAACACGGGTGGGAGCGGTTAAGACCCGATCTGATCTTGAAAGAGTTAGTTAAGATGCGACAGCTTAAACATTGTGTGTGAGCTAAACAGATAGGAAATGCATACAGCCTGTGACAGTGAGAATGCTCGCAGAGGTCAAACAGACTGAGGATGCAGATCGAGTGCAGGTCTCCGAAGCCGATGACAGCACCTCCTCCAGATGGTTCACTGGAAGGTGTGGAGGGTGGCTTGAAACCAGTGGGGATCAATTCCGAACATCTTCCACGTCCAAAGTGAAAAATCTTCCCCTCGATAGCCATTGGGATCTTTACACAGTTGCGTGTGGGACGTTTATCTGGGTTGCATGTATCTTTCTCGAGGCATGTCCAGGGCAAAGAGACCAGGCCTGCGCAGTGTCAGTCAGCCAGAAAGATGCTGTGAATTATTTCCTCATCAGTGCGAAAGACAGAGAGAAAGAGAGCTATCTGATTAAGATGGAGTACATTTCTTCAGATCCTCTAAGTTCAATGATTTCGAACAGGGCAAAAGTGAGGACTGCAGATGCTGGAACCCAGAGTTTAGATCAGAGTGGTGCTGGAAAAGCACAGCAGGTCAGGCAACATCCGAGGGGCACTGATTTGTGACAGTTCATTGCTTGGGATACCTTGCCTCCATTCCTGTGCTGCGGGATATTTCTTTAAAACAGGTGGGAGACTAACACTGGAGACTCTCAATTCCTCCCGAATTCCCACTTCCTTCTGGTGGATAATGCCGGTGTGGATTGTCCAAGATTTGTCAGCAAGGATTCATCAACGCTTCCTCAGGGAGGTGTTAACTGAGTGGAAGTTCACAGACCACGAATCGCGGAGTTCATAATAAAGATCAACTTGGAACTGAAGTCATAGTCCCTGGCATTATTCTGAACTAAGGTCAGATGAACCATGGGGAAAGATCACAGACCGCGGTTCTCAAAGGGACACTCCGGCCC
Organism: Chiloscyllium plagiosum; assembly: GCF_004010195.1. NCBI lineage: Eukaryota > Metazoa > Chordata > Chondrichthyes > Orectolobiformes > Hemiscylliidae > Chiloscyllium > Chiloscyllium plagiosum. The sequence continues at coordinate 5,155,073 of NC_057753.1, forward strand.
GAGGAATGCAATCAGCAACAGATCCAGAATATTACACAGGGACGATTGAAATCAGTACAAATGGCCCCTTCGCTTTCAGAATTGTTCAGTCGTGGATACGATTAACAGTAGCGTGTAACGGAATCCCGGTGCTCAGTTGTGACCTCTCTGGTGTACCCTCAGGTTTGCAGATTGAGTGAATCCCTTCCCACACACAGGGCAGGGGAATGGCCTCTCCCCGGTGTGAACGCGCCGGTGTTCAGTGAGGCTGCAGGTATACCTGAAACTCTTCCCGCAGAGGGGGCAGATGAAGGGCCTCTCATCGGTGTGAACCCGCTGGTGCGACAGCAGGTGGGAGGACCGCGAGAAGCCCCTCCCGCACTCAGGGAACGTGAACGGTCTTCCCCAGTGTGAAGCCGTTGGTGGGAAATGAGGGTGGGTAACTGGGTGAATGCTTTCCCGCACTGGGAGCAGGTGAATGGCCTCTCCCCGGTGTGAACGCGCTGGTGCGCGGTGAGGCTGCCCGAGTGCCTGAAACTCTTCCTGCAGCGAGTACAGACATAGGGATTCTCATCGAGGTGCACCCACTGGTGTTGCAGCAAGTTGGACAACCGAGTAAATCCCTTCCCGCACTCTGGGCAAGTGAACGACCTCTCCCCTGTGTGAACGCGCCGATGGGTTTCCAGCTCAGATGGGGTTGCGAAACCCTTCTCACAGTCCCCACATTTCCACAGTTTCTCCATGTTGCAGGGGTCCTTGCGAATCGACGAGTTAGACTGAAGCCTGTTACACACAGACAACTCGATGGTTTGTGTAACGGGTTAAACGCTCCACAAATCAGCACAGGAACGCACCTACACTCAGTCTGTGTGACCTGTTAAAGCTCCTTCCACAGTCAGTCCATGGGGACACTCTCACTTGGGTGTATATATGTGTCTCGCTGATGTTTGAAATCTTTTCCCTCACACAGAACCAGACAACCTCCACCTTCTGCGTTCAAGGGCTGATGATATTCCAGTCCCTGGTGAACTGCGTGACTCTGTCAGGTCTTGAGGTGATGTTCGAGTTACCTGTCTGTAAATCCTCCCACTCTAATCCCCTGTATAAGATTACAAAATGCAATCAGGACGCTCAATTCCAATTTCTGTTGAACATGTTATCCTCTCCTGCTCTCCCAAAGCTGTAAATCCACATCTCACAACTATCCCTCCTCCTTGGAGTGAAATTCAATAAAAGGTGTCCGATAATTATAGGAACAGGAGTAGGCTATTCAACCTCGGCCCTGTTCTGATATTCTTTGAGATCATGGTTGATCTGGGGCCTAACTTCCTGGGCCTTCCCTTAACAAAGATTGATCTATTTCAGATTTAAAATTAACAACTGATCTAGCATCAACCACCATTTGTGAAAGGGAGTTCCAAACCGTTTTCATCTGATCAAAACAGTCTCACCCTAATCCCCAGTGGAAATAGCTCAAACTCCTGTCTTTTCCTGCTAAGACTAGATTCTCTACAGCATGGAAACAGGCCCTTCAGCCCAACAAGTCCACACCAACCCTCTGAAGAGTAACCCACCCATTTCCCTCTGACTAATGCACCATTTCCCTCTGACTAATGCAGTCGGCCAGAGTCAAACTCGGGTCCCTGGCACCGTGAGGCAGCAATGCTAACCACTGAGCCACCGTGCCACCCAATTGATTTGGGCAAAACAATGAGGGGCATCGATAGGATAGACAGGAAGAAATTTCTCCCCCTTGATGGAGAGATCAATGACTCTGGGGTGGGGTGGGGTGAGGTGAGGTGGGGGTTAGCAGGTTCAGAGAGGGACGTGAGGAGAAACCTTTCGGTCTGGAGCTAGTTGGGAATCTGGAACCTCAGTACCTGACAGGGTGGAAGAGAAAGAAACCCTCGTAACATTTAAGGAAGTATTTAGATGTGCACTTGCCACGCCAAGGCTTTGGGATGCGAGTGCAGTCGTTAGATGGCTGTTTCGGACTGGCGCAGGGTCGATGGGCTGAACGGTCTTCGTTCCTTGTACCAGCTGATCCGCGCGGCTCTTATTCATTGTCCCTGACCCAGTGGGCGGCCCGCGCATGCGCCCTGCTCCACCTTGCCCCCAACAAAGATGGCAGCAGAGACTTCACGCTGCACCCCCGCGACCCAACAAAGATGGCGGCTATTACCCTAGGAACGGGGAGGGGGTGAAAGTCTCCCCCGTTACCGGCTGGCGAGGGCTTCCTGCAAACAAAACGCCGCCGAGGTTCCTGTTCATGGACTGCACAGTTAACACGCGATGTTTACGAAGCGTTCCGCAACTCAGTCGCTCCGCCTCATAAATCACCTTTTGCGGATCCGAGGAGAAGCCCGCCCCCCCGTCGCCATCGTCACGCTCCGCGCATGCTCCGTACGGTGGTGGCCGCCGCGCCTGCGCATGGATCTCCTCGTTCGGAGGACAGGGGTAATTCACTGGCGCAAGGACTGCTGGGTATGAACCTGCAATTCCTTCATCAAATTATTACAATTAGATTCCCTACAGGCCCTTCAGCCCAACAAGTCCACACTGAACCGAAGAGTAGCCCACCATTATTCTACATTTACCCCTGACTAATGCGCCTAACCTGAACACTATGGGCAATTTAGATTACTTACAGTGTGGAAACAGGCCCTTTGGCCCAACAAGTCCACACCGACCCACCGAAGCGCAACCCACCCAGACCCATTCCCCTACATTTACCCTTTCGACTAACACTACGGGCAATTTAGCATGGCCGATTCACCTAACCTGCACATTTTTGGACTGTGGGACCCAGAGGAAACCCACGCAGACACGGGGAGAATGTGCAAACTCCACACAGACAGTTGCCCGCGGCTGGCATCAAACCTGGGTCCCTGGTGCTGTGAGGCATCAACGCTGACCACTGAGCCACCTTGCTGCCCCACCGCATTCTACTTTGTTCTAAACTTGTAGGGTGAACGCAACGGTGTGGGAGGGACCTGTAAGAAAATTAGTCAGCTTTCACCATTGGTAAATTGGAGTGAAACCCTCTGAGAAGTAATAGAGTCATAAAGATGTACAGAAAAAACAGACCACTCAGTCCAACTCGACCATGCCCACCAAATATCAATCCTGAAAAAGGTTACACCAGAAATATCGACTTCTCCGCCTCCTGATGCTGCCTGGCTTGCTGTGTTCTTCCAGCCTCCTGCCTGTCAACCAAATATCCTAACCTAATCTAGTCCAATTTGCCAACATTTGACCCATATCCTTCTAAATCTTTCCTACTCCCTTGGCGTGGCATGATAGCTCAGTGGTTAGCACTGCTACCTTACAGCGCCAGGGATGCAGGTTCAATTCCAGCCTTGGGTGACTGTCTGTGTGGAGTTTACAGATTCTCTCCACACCCCTCCACCCCGTCTGCATGGGTCCCCTCCGGGTGTTCGGCTTTCCTCCCACAGTCCAAAGATTTGCAGGTTATGGTGGATTGGCAAAGCTAAGTTGACCCTAGTGTTTAGGGGTGTGCAGGTTAGGTGCAGTAGTCAGGGGTAAATGTAGCGTAATAGGGGATAAGGGTCTCGGTGTGATACTCTTCAGAAGGTCAGTGTGGTCTTGCTGAGCCAAAGGGCCTGTTTCCACCCTGAAGGGATTGTATGATTCTCTATTCAGATATCCATCCAGCTGCCTTTTAAGTGTTGTAATTGTACAAGCCTCCACCACTTCCTCTGGCAGCTCATTCCATACATGCACCACCTTCTGAATGAAAGCATTGCCCCTTGGGTCCCCTTTAAATCCTTCCCCTCTCACCCTGAACCTAGGCCTCTCATTCTGGCCTCTCATCCCAGGGAAAAGACCTTATCTATTTACCTATCCATGCTCCTCATGATTCTATCAACTAATGCGATAATAATTTGTTTTTCTCTGCAGTGGGCAAAATTCACTGTTTAATACCTACCTGATTTTCTCTGATTATGCAGTGTGACCTTTCCTTCTATCATTCAATGTACAAAGGATGAATTGTACCACACAGAACCTCACAGATGAGTGACTATGCCCATCGTCATTGTCAGATGGACAAGACATTGATGAGGTCACACCTGGAATATGGTATGCGGTTCTGGTCACCTTATCTGAGGAAGATTGTTCTTGCTATCGGGGGAGTACCAGCTCGGGATGGCGGGACTGAAATATGAAGAGAAATTGCATCAGTTAGGATTGTATCACTGGAGTTTAGCAGAAAGAGGGGTAAGCCTGTGGAATTTACTTTCATTGAAAGCAGTTGAGGCTAAAACATGATGTGTTTTCAGGAAAGCGGTGGATATAGCTCTTGTGGCTGAAGGGACTTTTGTTCATTCACTCATGGGACTTGGATGTTGCTGGCTGGCCATCAGTTGTTGCCTATCCCTAGTTGTCCCTGACAAGGTGCTTCTTGAGCCACTGCAATCCATGTGCTGTAGATAAGGAATCTGGGGGGGGGGAGGCAGGATTGGGGTAGTGGGCATGATGATCAGTATGATGGTCATACTGAATGGCAAAGCAGGCACGAGGAATTGAATGGCCTACTCCTGTCTTTGATATTTCTTTGGCCAACCTAGCCTGAGTCAGGGTCACTGGGATGTGGAGTGGAGGAGAATCACAGCATTTAACACTGACTAATTCACACCAAAGGATGGTGAAAGGGGTACAATAAATAAACATTTCCACTTTTGGTGAAAATCAGTATGATCTCTGAGGTAGAATGAAAGATGGACAGGAAAGATTCATGATTTGGAGATGCCGGTGTTGGACTTTGTCTATTTATCCTATCCATGCCCCTCATAATTTTGTAAACCTCTATTCTTCACTATCCTCTCTACCTGCGACTCCACTTTCAAGGAGCTATGAACCTGCACTCCAAGGTCTCTTTATTCAGCAACACTCCCTTGAACCTTACCATTAAGTGTATAAGTCCTGCTAACTTTTGCTTTCCCAAAATGCCGCACCTCACACAGAGGAGAGGCTGTTTACTGTTCTGTGTGAGAGAAGGGATTCACTATCATATAACCTGTGTACAGTGAGTTGAGATGATCATTTGAACCCAGTCCCGCAGTGGGAGCACGGGAACAGTCTCTAGTCAGGATGTACAAGTTGATGGATATTTACTCCCTGGAATTGTTTTTGCACTTCCTGTGTTATCAGCATTTAACAGGTCTCGCACCAGTATTGCTGATATGTGATCAAGTTCCAATACTCAGAGTTGGTGAATGGTCTCTCACCAGTGTGGATTTGCTGGTGTGTAGTGATTTAAGATGATCGCTTGAACCCTTCCCCAAAGCTGAACTGTCCCCCATAAGTGTGTACATGTTGATGGGACATCATGTCTCTGGAATATTTATAGAATTTTCTGCAATTTGGGCATTTAAAAGGTCTCATCACTATTACCACACTGGTGTCTGACCACGTGGGTTGCCTAAGTAAATCCCTTCCCACACGTGGAGCAGATAAACTGCTTCTCTGCAGTGTGGCTGCCTTGATGTGCATCCAGATGTAGTGTTAGGCTCAGAAATGATAACTTCAAATCAGCCCATTAATGGTAACTGTTAAGGGTTAATTAGGCGTGACAATGAGCAATTAAAGTGGCAACGTACATGAGAAACAGGCCTAATGCAAAACAGCCTGATCTTGAGGGTTGGTGTGAACCGTCTGCTTGTGTGGTCTACGAGGAGCCACCTGGACTTGTTTTTATTTTTAACCTAGTTTTGTGGAAATGTACTGGAGTTATTATGAAAAGGTGATACAGGTCATAGTCAGAATAGTATTGATATCAGGGACTTATTGAACTTTTCCCATCAGACCAAGGACTTTCAGCATTGGGCAGGGGTTCCTGAACCAGTGCCGTGTGGAAACTGAGATAGAACTCCAAATCACTGAGTAGCCCCTAACAGACAGCAAGCTGTCTGTTGACTATGTCTAAGCTTGTTTGAGCTAATAGACTCATTCATTAGTTTGCATCTATGTAAAGTAGATTAAGCTAATGAATTTGCTTCACATCAGAGCTCACATGTCTTGTATTCATTTTGATCAGATCTGACAGAATCCCCCAACACACTAAAACAGCAGCTCATGAACTTGAAAGACACTGTACTGACAACAAGCAAAACTAATGCCATTTACAAAATACCTTGTAAGAACCGTAACAAACATTACATTGGACAAACAGGCAGAAAACTAGCCACCAGGATACATGAACACCAACTAGCCACAAAAAGACATGATGAGGAAGGACACCACTTCAACTGGGACAACACATCCATCCTAGGGCAAGCCAAACAGAGATACGCATGAGAATTCCTAGAAGCATGGCATTCCAACCAGAGCTGTATCAACAAACACATCGACTTGGACGCCATTTACCACCCTCTGAGAAAAAGAACCAGAAATTACATCACCACAGGAAATGGCGTCACCACAGGAAATTACATCACCAACCCAAGGAAACTGAAACACATAAATAGAAAGCGGGTCACTAACACCAGTGTTTAACCGGAGGCGCACTGATGATTGTGCATAGTATGGTGACGAAATATCTGAAAACAAACTTTCTAGCCCAGTGAGCAAACCTACATTCAGAATCCATTAGACACTTTCAGCTTAACAATGCACTTGATGCTGCAAACAGGGCCGGAGCAAAACGTCCAAGATGGAGAAAGGCGAAGAGGAAAACCAAGAGACAAGTTCCCTCGAACACATTGGCTGGAGAGCAAATGATCAAAATGATTCCCAGAAGATACATTCACCTCAATATATAGCTAATTTATTAGCTTAATCTACTTAATATATGTGCACAATGAGTGAAACTATTAGTTTACACCACTTTATACATATTAGTTTGCATGAGTCTTACTGCCTTGTCTTCAGGCTGGAGACTTTGGATGGCTGCTCATGGCCTAGTATGCCTCTTTAGTACTCCTACCTTTGAACCGTGTACACTGCAGCTTAGCAGGGGTACTTGATTTGAAAGATCAAATGTTGGTAGAGGGTGCCTCCTAGCCTGGTCCCAGTGTTCTGGATGGTGGCTAAATTAGTTCCTTTTAAAACAAAACCCACAGGCAAGAGTAATTATCTAATACTTTGATTTCATTGGATATTGACAAAAATTGACAACAACAGACTTAAACGTTTCTTCCGTGTCCAGCTTCAACAGTGTTGTCGTGCTGACATATTTCATTAATGGCCAATTAATTTCTTCCCAAACAACCTATCTCACTTTCGAATGATACAAACCCACCCAGACTGTTTCCATTAGCTCTTGTGTCAAATTAAGATTTAAATTTATTTGCCCTTTAAAATTCAATTGAATGTCCCATTTCATGTTTGAACTCGCAACGAGTCAATCCCAATTTCAGGAAGAATTATGTCCAGGCTTGGTGGTTTTAAAGAGTGCTCTGATTGTGATTTTTCTCAGTTCCAGGTTCTTCTATTTTCAAAGACTTTGTCTCCCCAAGACTTTCAGCTCCCTTGCAATGTTCTTGAAACCTGTATAAAACCAACAACAACAAAAAAAAAGAAATCCTCTGTGGCTCTGGAAGATGCCCAGTTGGTTAATAATATCCATTTAAAACATCTACCACACAGGAGTTGTGTGAGAAAATTTTTAAAACTGTCAGCAGGAAGAGTCGACTTTGTTGGTTTCAGAGGGGCACAGCCCAGTCACCAGGTGACACCATGTCATATTTTCACGTATTCAGTTTTAAAATACTGTTAAAAGTCTTCTGATATCCTCAAACTGGCATTTTAAATTTCTAATGTCTTAAAGAAAACCTTTCTCGTTCTTTCTTTTAAGGCCACCTTTAAAAAAAATGAGTCAACAGCAAAAAACATTTCTCGTTCCAAATTCTGAGTTCAAATTAAATGTCTTCCATAAAAGTTTCTCTGTTTTAAGAACAAGCAAAGCCATGTTTTTTCTTCACAACAACTTGTCTACAGCAGTATACAAAATAATTTTTTTTAAACTTTTCAATGAAATAAGATTTCAAAGTTTTGAATCAATAATATTTCCAGACTACTCCTTATTTTAACATTGATTTCAGTCGAATGTAAGAAATAATCTCATTATAACTGTGATAGGAACTTGGTGAAAGCAATCCAATTTGCACAGAGGGCTTCTTTAACTTCAGCGGAGGAAAGGGACATGTTGATCTTTTCCCTCACTGTGCCTCAGGGTTCTACTCCTTTGTCTGCCCCTTCCAGCTCCTATCTGACATTGCACACTTGTTTTATCTCACTACTGTACACAGGAATGGAACAGCTGGAGGGAGACACTGTTAGCTACATTCTCAAGGTTACATGTCTTGTCTTTGAAGGTAACAGTCCCAACTGAATTGAACTGAATTGAATTTATTGTCATGTGTACCGAGGCACAGTGAAAAGCTCTGCCTTGCGATCAATACAGGCAGATCACCGAGTTAAGTCGCATAGATAAGTAAACAGCGGCAAAAACAACAAGATGTACAGGCAAATGTTATGAGTTTGTGAATCCATTCAGTATTCTAACAACAGTAGGGTAGAAACTGTTACAAAACTGGCTGGTGCGTGTTGTCAGGCTTCTGTACCTTCTCCCCGATGGTAGAGGTTGTAGAAAAACATTGCCGGGGTGGGATGGATCTTTGAGAATGCTGGCGGCCTTTCCTTGGCAGCGGGCCTGGGAGATGGATTCTACCGATGGGAGGTTGATCTTTTGTAGATTTTGTCTCTCAGCTTTTGATTTTCTCCATTTGATAATTATATTCAATTGAAATTACCTTCCCAAAATTCCAATTTTCCCCATTCTCACATTTATCTAAATTAAACTCCATCTGCCACTTCTCAGCCAATTGGCCCACCTGATCAAGATCCCATTGTACTCTGAGGTAACCTTCTTCGCTGTCCACTACACCTCCAATTTTGGTGTCATCTGCAAACTTGCTCACTATACCTCTTATGCTCACATCGAAATCATTTATATAAATGATGAAAAGTAATGGACTCAGTACCGATCCTTGTGGCACTCCACTGGTCACAGGCCTCCAGTCTGAAAAACAACCCTCCACCACCACCCTCTGTCTTCTACCTTTGAGCCAGTTCTGTATCCAAATGGCTAGTTCTCCCTGTATTCCTTGAGAACTAACCTTGCTCACCAGTCTCCCATGGGGAACCTTGTTGACCACCTTACTGAAGTCTATACAGATCACATTTACTGCTCTGCCCTCATCAATCCTCTTTGTTACTTCTACAAACAACTCAATCAAGTTTGTGAGACACAACTTCCCACGCACAAATAGTTCTTGCACTGGGACAATATGAGGAGGGCATTCAGCAGAATACATTGTTTGGACCACAACACCCTTGGTTTGCTTGGGAAACTACTTCCTCTCTACAGTCCTTCTTGGCATGGAGTAGCCCCTTGGGATCTGTTCCAAATCCCTACAAACACTGTGAAGACCCAACCCAGCCAACCGGTTCACTAGCACACATGATTAGAGGACCATTCCGGGACACAGAATGTTTCCCCAGGTATCCATCTTCTTCTTGAAGATTTTGTTCAAGAATGGGCTCAGTGCTCCGGGTACTCCAGTTTCCTCCCACAATTCAAAAGATGTGCAGGTTACAGTGGATTGGCTGTGCTGAATTGCCCATAGTGTTAAGGGATGTGTAGGTGAGGTACATTAGTCAGGGGTAAATGTGGGCTAACAGGGTAGGGGAATGGACCTGGGTAGGATACTATTCGGAGGGGTCAGTTTGGACTTGTTGGGCCGAAGGGCCTGTTACCACACTGTAGGGATTGTATGATTCTAAGACTCTGCTCACAGCACCCCGTCTATAATCTCTTCCAACTTCTTCCCTCGGGCAGAAGATACAAAAGCTTGTGCACACACACCAAAAGATTCAAGAACAGCTTCTTCCCTGCCTGTATTAGACTAAACATTAATTAAATGTTACATTTAACGTTGATCTCGTTGTTTGTGCACCTCCTCTGCAGCTGTAACATGGTGTTTCTCGCTCTGTTCTATTACCCTTATTCAATTTGTATGGTATGATATGCCAGGACTGCATGCAAAGCAAAACTTTTCACTGTACCTAGGTACATGCAACAATAATAATTCAAATCAAAGATGTGTTGTTTGACTAACAACACGTGCATAGAGTCATAGAGAGATGTACAGCACGGAAACAGACCCTTCGGTCCAACCCGTCCATGCTGACCAGATATCCCAACCCAATCTAGTCCCACCTGCCAGCACCCGGCCCATATCCCTCCAAACCCTTCCTATTCATATACCCATCCAAGTACCTCTGAAATGTTGCAATTGTACCAGCCTCCACCACTTCCTCTGGCAGTTCATTCCATACCCGCACCACCCTCTGTGTGAACAAGTTGCCCCTTAGGTCTCTTTTATATCTTTCCCCTCTCACCCTAAACCTATGCCCTCTAGCACTTCACTAATTTATTAGTTTAATCTATTTAACATCTATACAAGCTAATGAGTGAATCTATTAGTTTACGTCACTTCATACATATGCAAACTGAGGAGTTTTCCTGCCTTGTCTTCAGGCTAGGGGCTTTGGATGAGTGGCACTTGGAGCTCTATCTCAGACCCATGTCACGAGTCTCATGAACCTCCATCCAATGGCCTGACCGGGGAAGTCCAACAAGTGCACTGAAGTCCCCAGTATTAATACTACTCAGGCTAGGATTAAAGACAGGATTCTTGGCAGTGTGGAGGAACAGGGGGATCTGGGTGTGCAAGTACATAGATCCCTCAAAGTTGCCACCCAAGTGGATAGGGTTGTTAAGAAAGCATATGGTGTTTGGGCTTTCATTAACAGGAGGATCGCGTTTAAGAGCTGCGAGGTTTTGCTGCAGCTCTACAAGTCCCTAGTGAGGCTACACTTGGAATATTATGTCCAGTTCCCAGGGCAGGATTGACTGGGATGAGGAGTCATAGTTTGAAGATATTAGGAGGATGGTATAAAGGAGACGTCAGAGGTAGGTTCTTTATGCAGAGAGTTGTGAATGCATGGAATGTGTTGCCAGCTGTGGTGGTGGACGCACAGTCATTGGGAACATTTAAGCGACTCTGGTCATGCACATGGATGGCAGTGAGTTGCAGGGTGGGTCGGTTAAGTTACTATATTTTACATTAGGATTAAATCTCAGCACAACATCATGGGCCAAAGGGCCTGTTCTGTGCTGTACTTTTCTGTGCTCTATGTTCTAGGATTTTCCTTACCTTTCCAGGTCATTCCATTGTGAAGAAAATAAGGTGAAAATATCCCCTGGTGGCTCTGTCTTATCTACACTGGTTCCCACAGTGTTATGGACTAGGCCAGACCAGTCAAAACATTCTGAAGCAGTCAGCCCAGACCATAACTTTGCTGTTTGTTTCAGTAAGTGTACAGTGAAAATTACCCGGAGTAAGTTAACTAGGTTGACTACCAGGTTTTAAAACAGACAAAAATTTATTCACAAAATTACAGAATGAAATACAAAGAACAGAATCCCCACAGAATTCAGACTATCCCAAACTAGGCTGAATGATGCTGTTCCGAAAATACACAACAGTCCCAGTAAACAAACCCCTTAAACATAGGGTAAAACTGAAACAGAGGCTTACGGGTCGAAGTTAGAAGGGCAGAAGGAGAGAGAGTTCAGCAGCCTGTTTCACACACACACAGCTCCTGCTGCACTTAACTAAAGTTCCGAACTGAACTGCTCAGCTAGCGAGCTGGCCACGTCCCCTTCACCATACAGGCTGCTTTTAAAACGTAAAAGCTTTGCCCTAATGATTAGATTCCCTACAGTGTGAAAACAGGCCCTACGGCCCAACAAGTCCACACCGACCCTCCGAAGAGCAACTCACCCAGACCCATTCCCCTACACCGAACACTACGGGCAATTTAGCATGGCCAATTCACCTGACCTGCACATCTTTGGACTGTGGGAGGAAACCGGAGCACCCGGAGGAAACCCACGCAGACACGGGGAGAATGTGCAAACTCCACACAGTCAGTCAGTCAGTCGCCCGAGGCGGGAATTGAACCCGGGTCCATGGCCCTGTGAGACAGCAGTGCTAACCACTGAGCCACCGTGCTGCCCCACCAATGTCTCATCTGTTTACATATAAACAAAAGGCCTCTCAGTAAGCCCTTTTATCTCTCTACTGCTTCAACCGATTCGAAGCCCGGACTGTTTCAGGACCCCTCTGAAAAACACCAAGGACACAGTATCCTTGAGAAAAGGAACGGCTTTTAGAAAAAGGACCCGCTTTGTGACACAGACCATCAAGTTATGCAGTTACTTCCCAGACAAAACAGTATTTTTCCCCCCACCAGGCCTGTTTTCATGTATTTTTCCACAATTGCTTATTGTCATGTCCAATTAACCATGAATCCAGCCCTATCCCCAGAAATGGAAACAGATGTTGAGGAAGGGAAGGGAGGAATCGGAGATGAACCTGGTTTAGGTGATAATCTGGTGGAAATTGGAAGCAAAATGGATACGTTTTCTTCCAGATCAGAATGAGAGAGGGAAGCATGATGTACTGGAGGAAGGAGTTGTGGGGAAGGCACTGAGCAAGATTGGAACACGCTCCCTACAAAGAGACGGGCGTAACTGGGACCCACGTGGGTGCCCATGGCCACACCTTTAACCCGAAGAATGAGAAAGGAGTCAAGGGAGAGGCTGTTCGAATTGTGGAGGAGCTCAGCCAGGCAGAGAAGAGTGGTGACGGGCGGGGAGGGTTCAGCCCTTCCTTCCAGTCAGAAGTGGAGAGTCCCGAGGCCATCCGGACATGGGACGGACAGATGAGGGGATTGCACATTCATGGGGGAAGAGAAGGCAGCCCCGTGAACTAGAAAATCTGAAACCAACCCATTATTGTCAGAAGACTCGCGGATGTAAGTGGGGAGGGACTGGACGGCGGGGGAGAAAAACAAAATTGAATCAAGGTAGGACGAAACAGGTTACCTGAGGTAAGGAAGTTGGAAACGTGGGTTTGCCCGGCCAGTCCTGTTTGTGGAGTCTGGGGAGAAAGTAGAAGCAACTTTCAGGGATGATGGGCTGGGAAGCTCTCAGGGAGATTTTGTTCTGATTTTGTTTTCTTTATTACTGTCACGTGTGACAAGTTGTGCGTGCTGTACAAAGTGGATCAGGGTAATAGAGCAGAGTGCGGAATATCGATCACGGTGTTACGGAATCATAAGAAGGCGCAGAGAGAGATCAGCACTAACATTTGAGAGGTCTATTTAGAAGTCCGATAACAACAGGGAAGAGGCTCTTCTTGAACCTGTTGGGTGCGTGTACTCAATCTTTTATATCTTGTGCTGGACAGGAGAGAAGGGGGAAGGGAGGATAACTGGAATGAGAGGGTCTTATGGTGGCTGCCTTCCCGAAGCAGCAGGAATTGCATGTGGAGTCAATGGATGGAAGGCTGGAAGATCCCAATTGAGGAGAATTCCTCCTTCCCCACCCTGACCTGCTGACCTAGGAACGCATGACCTCCGACCTTGTGGCCTGTGACCTGGTTGCCCCAGAACTCTTGGCCTTGGAACACCTGGCGTCGCACAGACCTGAGGAGGCCTCTTGGCACAGCATGGCAGTCCCTTGGTCTGGCGTGGCAGCCTCTTGGCCCAGCATGGTGGTCTTCGGGCAGTCTTTCAGCCTGGCGTAGTGTCCTCTCGGCCCGGTGTGGCGATCTCCCAGTGGCCGATGCGTGGTGAACTTGGGGTGGTATGTGGCGGTCTCTCAGCCTGGCCTGGTCTCGGTGTGGACTTCCAGTCTCAGGGACGCAAGGTGCCAACATGGACTGGGTCAGAAGACTGTTTTTCTGTACTTTTTTCCCCCAATTTATAACTTATTCCTAAATCTACAATGCTGAGCATTTTTTCACTTCTCTATTTTGCCATGAACTGTAACCGAAAAAGCTGTACCCGGAGAACTTTGTACCTAAGGTGGGACCATAAGTAGCGACTTGCACACTTCTCACTGTATTCATTTGACTACGTGTGACAATGAAGCAAATTCTAATTAAGCATGGATTGCTTTTAGCACAGCCTACCCACTCGCAGAAGTATGGCCACATCACAAACAACAAAACCAGAAGTTATTGGAAATCTCAGCATCTGTTGGGGGGAGGGGCGGGGGGAGAATCAGTGTTAACGTATAAGGTCCATCCTGCAGAATGGGTTCCTGATCCCAAGACGTTAACTCTGATTTCTCTGGACGGATCCTGCCAGACCTGCTGAGTTAATCTGGCAATTTCAGTTTCTCTTTCTGATTTCCAACATCCATAGATTTTTCAGTTTTGTATTGTCATAGAGTCATGGAAACAGACCCTTCGGTCCAACCTGTCCATGCCGACCAGATATCCCAACCCATTCTAGTNNNNCTTTGTCTATTTATCCTATCCATGCCCCTCATAATTTTGTAAACCTCTATAAGGTCACCCCTCAGCCTCCGACGCTCCAGGGAAAACAGCCCCAGCCTGTTCAGCCTCTCCCTGTAGCTCAAATCCTCCAACCCTGGCAACATCCTTGTAAATGTTACAGCACATATACCATTATGACTAATTCAGCTTCTCTACTGTGCTGGCTTGGCACCCCTGTTTACTCGCTCCTTTCATATCTATCTCTAACTTTCTGGGCTACATCTCCACATAGAACATCGAACATTCCAGCGCAGTCCATGCCCTTCGGCCCTCGATGTTGTGCCAAACTGTGGAACCAATCTGAAGCCCATCTCACCAACACCAAGCAATCTACTACTGTTGCCCTTTCTACTCTCTGAGTAAAGAAACTATCTCTGATGTCTGTCCTCTATCTTTTACCTCTCAGTTTAAAGCTATGTCCCCTTGTGCTAGCCATCACCATCCAAAGAAAAAGGCTCTCACTGTCCACCCTATCTAACCCTTTGATCATCTTCTTTGTCTCAACTAAGTCACCTCTCAACCTTCTTCTCTCTAACGAAAACAGCCTCAAGTCCCTCAGCCTTTCCTCATAAGACAGAGCCATAGAGCCATGGAGTCATACAGCACAGAAGCCGACCCTTTGGTCCAACTTGTCCATGCCGACCAGATATCATAAACTAATCCAGCCCCATCTATTGGGACTTGGCCTATATCCCTCTAAACCCTTCCTATTCATGTATCCATTCAGATATCTATGAGACGTAGTAATTGTACTGGCCTCCACCATTTCCTCTGACAGTTCATTCCATACATGCACCACCCTCTGTGTGAAATATTTGCCCTTTTAAATCTTTCCCCTCTCATCTTAAACCTATGCCCTCTAGTTCTGGGCTCCTCCTCCTTGCCTATTTACCCCATCCATGCCCCTCATGATTTTATAAACCTCTATAAAGCTACCCCTCAGTCTCCGACACTCCAGGGAAAACAGCCCCAACTTGTTCAGCCTCTCCCTGTCGCTCAAATCTGAGGCCTGTGTCCATTACAGTTCAGATGAATGAGAGAAGATCTTGAATGGGAAGGGTTCAGAGAGATGTGGGCCAAATGCTGGCACGTGGGACCAGATCAAATTAAGATATCGGGTGGGTGCGGACGGGTTGGACTTCAGGGTCTGTATTTGTGCTGTATGACTCCATGTTATTGAGATGGAGATATCCTGAGGGGAGGGGACAGGATGGAGGCTGAGGGGATATCACCCAAAGTTGGGCACTAAGAACCAGGGGACACAGTTAATAAACAAGCAAGAAAAAGGTGAGATTTTCACCCTCTCTATAAAGGATCGCGAATCTTTGTACATCGATCCACGGGGGCAGAATCACTGAATGACACTGATAGATTTTTACCAAGTGAGTTAAAGGCTAATTGGGTGGGGGTGGGGGAGTGGGGGTTGCGGTTACATCAGGAGTTTAGATCACAATCAATTGGTCCATACCTTTCGGATTAAGTTCGAGGGGAGGGCTGGCCTACTCCTGCTATTGCTGCTCAGACTTCCCTTTCTCCCCCCTCAGAGGTAGACTGGTGTATATCCATCACCCTGTGTTACTGACTGTGTCTGTACTGATGTTAATCCAGCTCCCTCACAATGTCACTCAGTAACCCCTCTCCCCCCAGAGCCCTGTGTTACTGACTGTGTCTGTACTGATGTTAATCCAGCTCCCACACACTGTCACTCAGTAACCCCTCTACACCCAGCGCCCTGTGTGACCAACTGCATCTCTAATGATGTTAATCCAGCTCTCTGACACAATCAATCAGTAACACCTCTCCCCTCCAACCCCCGTGTTACTGACTGTATCTGTACTGATGTTAATCCAGCTCCCAAAAGATCTTCCCTCCATACCGGGCAACATCCTAGTAAATCTCCTCTGCACCCTTTCCAAGGCTTCTACATCCCTTCTATAGTGCGGTGACCAGAAATGTACACAACACTCCGTGTGTGGCCGCACCAGAGTTGTGTACAGCTGCAACATGACCTCATGGCTCAGAAACCCAATCCCTCTACCTCCTCTGCGCGGCACGGTGGCTTAGTGGTTAGCACTGCTGCCCCACAGCACCAGGGACCCAGGTTCAATTCTAGCCTCGTGCGACTGTCTGTGTGGAGTTTGCACTTTCTCTCCGTGTCTGCGTGGGTTTCCTCCGGATGCTTTGGTTTCCTCCCACAGTCCAAAGATGTGCACGTTAGGGTGATTTGGCTATGCTAAATTGCCGGCAGTGTTAGGTGCATTAGTCAGAGGGAAATGGGTCTGTGTGGGTTACTCTTCGGAGGGTCGGTGTGGACTTGTTGGGCCGAAGGGCCTGTTTCCACACTGGAGGGAATCTCATCTAATCTACCAATGAAAGCTATCTCTTCCCTCACCATCCCACTTCCTTTTCTTCAGCACAAATACCGATCTGCTTTTAGTCCTAATGAAGAGTCAACGGGCTCGAAAACTTAACCCAGCTTTCTCACCAAGTTTAAAAATCACACACCACCAGGTTGTAGTCCCAACAGGTTTATTTGGAAGCACTAGCTTTCGGGGGAGGCTGTTCCTTCGTTTTAATCTAAGATTGTTTACTATATCACATCCCCCTGACACTGGAATCCTTTTGCTATAAATTCTGTGTCTCAGGGTATGGTTCCACAACAGGCAGCAGTGCACCGAAAGCTAGTGCTTCCAAATAAACCTGTTGGGGCTATAACCTGGTGCTGTGTGACTCTTAGTCCACCCCAGTCCAACACTGGCTCCTCACGTCATTGCTCCTCTAGGCCCGCCCCCTTCATTCCCTCCCATTGGTTGGAGGACTGACCCCAGCACCGCCCCCTTTTCCTCACGATTGGCCTGCGCCTTCCGTCAATCGTCCAGGTCGGCGAGGCGCGCGGGCATGCGCAGCGCGGAGTTGCTACCTGAACGACTGGGCGCATGCGCAGCCGCCATTTCCTTGTTTACCTGAACAGTTGGGTCAGTTGCTCTGTCTCCAGTAGAATGAGCTGGAGATAAGTGGACAATATCTCTGGGGGATTTTAGCCCAAGAAGGAGGATGAGAGGGAGGTAGAGAGAGGGAGGATCTGTAACTTGCAGGGATCAAGAGAAGAGGATATTCCACAGAAACTGGAATTGTCTGTTTAATGAATTCTCTGCCTCACTGACAGTGAACTGTTTGGTCATCTCCTGTCACAGGGACTAGAAGAGGAGGGCTCACATCAAGGAAACCCAAACGAAACATCAGATCTGACAGAGTCGCTCCATCCATCAGGAGCTGAGCATCACCGGCCTCCGATTGTGGAAGGAGGAACGTTTGTCTCTTTTGTCTCTGAGGGTGTAGATTTCAAACATCAGCGTGACTGGAAACGCAGAAACGCACATGAATGAGGGTGTTCGAGTGAAATGACTGTGGAAAGAGCTTTAACCGGTCACGCAGTCTGAAAACAAAAATTGCATGTTTACAGCAGGGAGGAACTCTCTGTCTGGACAAGGGTTCAACTGCTCCTTCAGTTTGGAGGGACACAAAGGCCCTGTAGACCATGGGGAAGCCACGTAAAAGTGTGAAGCGTGGGAAGGGATTCAGAGGTCCATCCAAGGTGGATGGTCATCAGCGCAAAACCACTGGGGAGAGGCCATTCATCTGCTCCACGTGTAACAAGGGATATCCTAGTCTGTCCGGTTTATGTATCCACCGGAGAACTCACTCCGGGGTGAAATCGTACGTCTGTGACACGTGTGGTATGGGATTTGCTTATTCATCCAGTTTACATGTACATCAGCGAATACATACTGGGGAGAAGCCATTCACATGTTCCAAGTGTGAAAAGAAATTTGCTCATTTATCCAGCTTCCAGGTACACCAGAGGGCTCACACCGGGGAGAAGTCATTCATCTGCCCCAAGTGTGGTAAGCGATTTGCTCATCCATCTGGTTTACGTACGCACAAGAAGGTTCACATTGGGGAGAAACCATTCACCTGCTCTGATTGTGGGAAGGGATTCACTCAGTCATTCAGGTTACAACAACACCAGAGAATTCACACCAGGGAGAATCCATTCATGTGCTCTGAATGTGGCCGGGGATTCGCTGAGTCATCCACCTTACATAAGCACCAGAAAGCTCACACTGAAAAAAAACCGTTCGCCTGCCCTGACTGTGAAAGGAGATTCTCTTGGTTAACCAACTACCAATCACACCGGGGTACTCACACTGGCAGAAGCCCGTTCACCTGTTCTGACTGCGGGAGGAGATTTGCTCATTTTTCCAAGTTCTGTGAACACAGGAGAACTCACACTGGAGAGAGACCGTTCATCTGCCCTGACTGTGGGAAGGGATTCGCTCAGACGTCCACTTTGCATGTGCATCAGAGAACTCACACTGGAGAAAGGCCATTCACCTGCCCCAAGTGCAGGAAGAGATTCACTCAGGTTTCCAGCTTATATCAACACCGGAAAAGGTGTGCGAAATGATGCACTCAGTCATCCGATCTGCTGAGGGATGAGCACGTTCATGAGTGACTGAAGGGGGTTGAACGGCTTGTACAATATACTTTATCATGTGTATATTTAGATTGCCATTATTGAACAGGATGTACTTGCTTACATAAGGTTCTAATCTTCTGGTTTGAAGATTGCAGATAGTGGAATGTAGTATATTGATCACAAAAAGATATTTCCAATCCAGATCATTAAGGGTTGATTGGACATGGCAATAAGCCACTGATGGAGAATGGAAAGGCAAGTGAAAACTGCCGGTTTTGGAAGAAGAAGGCCTCAGCGTAAGAATAGGCTGGTTTGAAGCAACAGTGAGACATGTTTTTGACCACCAAGCACAGAGGAATGCTTGGGAGAAGTACTCAGAAGAGGCAACTCAGCATATTTGATTCAATTTGGTTTGTTGATTTTGTCACACGGACACCGAAATGCATTGTTTTGCGTACTAGTCAGGCAGAACATACCATTTGTAAGAATATTAGGGGCAAAGAGAACAGGATGCAGAATGTAGTGTTACAGCTGCAAAGATGCTGCAGAGACGGACAGATCAACATTAAAATTAAAATAACATAAAATCAAGTAAATTATTAACACTGGGGACTTTTCCCAGTTCTTTCGACGTCACCACCAGACTGGGTTCACAAGCGGTGCCATGGAAGTTGAGGTTGAGCTCCATGTGCCAGCCATCTCCAGGGTTCTCAAGGGTGACAGGATATAAGACTCCCTTGCTTGGATATATCTAAAGTAGTTTAAGTTATTAATTTTTGTTGAAATCTATCTGAAGTGTTGTAAGTTAACAATGATTAGATTACTTTATATATATTAAGTGACCAAAGCTAATAGATTTCTGTGATGCACTAGTCTCAGCGGGCATGTCATACCCAGTTCTGGCGGGACACGTTTCGGACACGTAGGCGAAGCATTAGAGAGGGTCATCGCTTATTACAACATGAAAAGAGACTCTTTGGCTCCTCGTGCCCAAAACAATCATCAAGTAGCTCCCTCATCGGCACAGTGGCTCAGTGGTTAGCCTCACAGCGCCAGGGACCCGGGTTCGATTCCAGCCTTGGGCGACTATCTGTGTGGAGTTTGCACATCCTCTCCCCGTGTCTGCGTGGATTTCCTCCGGGTGCTCCGGTTTCCTCCCACAATCCAAAGATGTGCAGGTTAGCGTGACGTGTTGCCCATTGTGTTGAGAGATGTGTAGGTTAGGTGTATTAGTCAGGGGTAAATGTAGGGTAATAGGGGTAGGGGGAATTGGTCTGAGTGGGTTAGTCTTCGGAGGGTCAGTGTAGACTTGTTGGGCCAAATGGCCTGTTTCCACGCTGTAGGGATTGTATGATTCTGATCCCATTTCCCAGCATTTGGTCCGCAGCATTGTCTCCCATGCTACTTCAAGTAATCATCTAAATATTTCTTAAAATGTTGTGCTGAATCCTGCGTCTACGCAGTGAGTGACAGGCACCTGCCACCCTCTGGCTGAAAGTATTTCTCCTCGAATCCCCTCTGATTCCTGCTCCTTTTGTTTTGTGGATCTACGTCACCTTGTTGTTGATCCTGTCCTTAAAAGGGAGAAGTTGCTTCCTATCATACCTATCTCTGCCTCTCATAATTTTGTAGCTCTCAGTCAGGTCCCTCCTCGATCTTCTCTGCTTCAAAGGAAACACCAGAACTTATTGAGCCTCTCTTCATAGTTATATTGCTGCATCACAGGAATATCTTAGTGAATCTCCGCCGCAGCCTCTCTAATATAGTCACGGCTGTTTGCTCAAGCCACTTGGGAGGGTTTAAACTAGTTTGGCTGTGGGGTGATATTCAAAGCAATAGGGAGACCTAAGACCATAAGATATAGGAGTGAAAGTAAGGCCATTCGGCCCATTGAGTCCACTCTGCCATTCAATCATGGCTGATGGGCATTTCAACGCCACTTACCCGCACTCTCCCCGTAGCCCTTAATCCCTTGCGACTTCAAGAATTTATCGCTCTCTGCCTTGAAGACATTTAACGTCCCGGCCTCCACTGCGCTCCGCGGCAATGAATTCCACAGGCCCACCACTCGCTGGCTGAAGAAATGTCTCCTCATTTCTGATTTAAATTGACCCCCTCTAATTCTAAGGCTGTACTCGCGGGTCTTAATAACCCCCTTGACGGAAACAAATTCCCAGTGTCCACCCTTTCTAAGCCATCTTGTAAGTTTCTATTAGATCTCCCCATAACCTTCTAAACTCTAATGAAGAGAAGGTCGAGGACTGTTGAGAAGTTATTGCGAGTAAGTTAAATAGTGAAGGCCGTGTTGGTAATCCTAGTATGAGACAGGGCAGGCAGGACCGAGACAGGAAGCAAAGGAAACTGGCTTAAACAATGCAAAAGGCCTGACAGGTAAGACAATTGAACTTGAGACATGAATGGATATGTGGGACTGGGATATTATTGCTATTACAGAAACATGGCTGAGCGAGCGACAGGATTGGTGGCTCAGTGTTCTGGGTTACCGATATTACAGCAAGGATAGAAGGGGAGGTAAGAGAGGAGGAGGAATTGCATTTTGATTATGGAGACCATTGTGGCATTACTGAGAGAAGACACTGAAGGGTTAGTCCACTGAGTCTATATTGATCGAACTGAGAAATAAAAAGGGTGTGGTGCTGCTGTCTTTTTAACAAGGTTGTTTTGACGTTGGGTCTCCTTTAAAGAGAGGTCATAGAGGCAGAGGTGCTGAGGGATCTGGGAAGAGCGTAGTTTGGCAGGGGAGGGGAATGGCCCGTTCTCCCAGTTTGGTTTAGCTGTGGCAGTCACAAGATGCTGGAGTCTAGGAAGGTTGCAAGGTTCAGCAAATGATTCCTGACTGACTTTCCCTCTGCAATCTCTTTGGCTGTTGTTCCCTCCTGCCTGTAAGAATGCTGCGCACCAGGTGCTGGGAAATGGGATCAGAATCATAGAATCCCTCCAGTGTGGAATCAGGCCATTTGGCCCAACAAGTCCATACTTAACCTCCAAAGAGTAACCCACCCAAACCAATTCCCCGTACCCTATTACTCTACATTTACCCCTGACTAATTCACCTAACCTACATATCCCTGAACACTATAGGCAATTTAGCACGGCTCAATCCCCCCAGACCTGCACATCTTTGGATTGTGGGAGGAAACCGGAGCAATTGGAGGAATCCCAGACACAGGGAGAGAATGTGCAAACTCTACACGGACAGTCGCCTGAGGCTGGAATCGAACCTGAGTCCCTGGCGCTGTGAGGCAGCGGTGCTAACCACTGAGCCACTTTGTCGATCAGAGAGTACTTGATGATTGTTTTGGGCACGATGAGCCAAAGAGTCTCTTTGCGTGCTTTAATACACGATGACCCTCTCTAATGCTTCGCGTACTTCCGAAACGTGTCCTCTTTTTTGCTAAGGGGTGTATTTATGGGGTGTTACTGAATCCGAACAGTTCCTTAGTTAAGTTGCTGTTTCGGGTCAGTTCAGTTTTCCAATACTTAGGTAATTCTAAATTCTGTTTTCTTTTGGTTGTGTTTCAACGGTCGTGTTTAAATCTGTTCTGTTTTGCTTAAAGCCGACTGGTTTGACCAGCTGCATCACACCTGGAACACCCACTTCACATCTGCCTTTACACTAAAAAGTAAGGGTCAAGGCGACCTCCTTAACAGATTTTGAGGGTGTCTGCCGTGGTCCATGACATCACTTTGATCGTATTCTACTGTAGCCCCTTCCAATAGTCTGCAGAAGACTGAGGAACAAACACATAAAGAGATCGCAATGCAATGTGAAAAGATTAAATTGTACTATCTCTCTGGACATTAATGTAATATTAAAGTGTTAAACTGTACTGTCTTTGAATGGGGATGACAGTCATGAAGCAAGGCTAATGACTCCCACTCCAATTAGACAGTCATTTGCTGCTACTCCTGCTATTGTCAAGTTAAACTATCATTGAAATGCTTTCTGGGCAGAGGTATGTTGCACCTGCATTGTCTTGGGGAATCGTCGAGTCAAGAAATTGTCTGTGTAACGATTCCCCAGGATTAGGCCATTAGCATTTGCATTATCTCTGAGGATGGATCTCATCCTGCCATTGTATCTGGGGTAATGTGAGAGTGTGAGTGACTGGGGTTTGTCTTAAGAGGCATGTGACTATGGGGGCATGGCCAGAACATCTGTTGCATTGCCAACTGACCTGTATAAACGTGGATGTGTTTTCTTTGTTTGGGGCCTCACTTTGACTTGACCTTTGTACGCCTGCGAAGAGAGTCAAAGAGGGGTCACTTAGCTTGTACAGGCTTTTGTAAACCTTAACTGTTTGCAGAAGTTGGTGTGTGCGACTGGCATCTCATGTACAAAACCTCGGGAAAAGGGATTCCAACATACAAGGACCTTCCAGGTGGACTGAATAAGCGATTGTCTGAGTGTTGGTTGCATGAGACAAATGGGCCCACAAGGTAAGCTTCACCTTGATCTCTCAGTTGCGCTCGCGCTCTCTCTTGCTCTGTCTCATTCTCTCTCTTGCTCGCTCTTTCTCGCTCTCGCTATCTCTCTCTCTTGCTCTCGCTCTCGCTCTATCTCTTGCCATCTCCCTCTCTTTTGCTCTCTCCCTCTCTTTTGCTCTCTCGCTCTCTTTTGCTCTCTCGCTCTCTTTTGCTCTCTCGCTCTCTCTCTCTCTCTCTCTCTTTCTTTCTCTCGCTCTCTCTAAATTGACCACTCAGACGACCTCTCATCCTCTGGGACTTGGTTGTGATGGAATCTTTGAGGTCACTGTCACACTTACGCACCAACGAGTCGCTTTCTGCGAAGCTGGGTTTTAACTGGGTTTCAGAACAGTTAAATCTGGGTTAGAGTCCCAGGGTCGAATTGGTGTTAGCGTCCCAGAGTTAAAAAGGAGTTGGAGTTCTTTGGTGGGGAGCGGGGGGGGGGTATCGAAAAGGGGTTGGAGTCCTCTAGTGGGGAGATTTGAGGGTCCAGAGCAAAACAAAAGAATAAACAATTTGGTACTTCTTAAAATTGTTGACTTTATCCCCCACACCTCCCCTGAGAAGTACTTTTAGGACGACATGGCGTCACCGGGAAAAGGGGGAGAAAGTGGAGCTGGTCCCCTCGGGTCCCGACAGTAAAGTGCATTGACTGCCGGGGAAGCTTTGTCTGGGTTTTTGTGCTGTGAACTCCATGCTGCAAGTCCACCTTCTGGGAAAGGAGGAGCGGCTGGACTGCAGCACCACGTGGTCCGCTGCGAGGCTTTTCTCTTTTTGTGGGTGTGATTTCATCGTGAGGCAACAACTGGTCTGTCTTTCCTTCATGGCCTCGCCCGGCAATGGGGTGGCGTTCCTCGGTCCGGTTTCCGCCGAGCTGAGGATGTGTCAGTGATCGTATTGTGCACCAGGCGCTGTGGGGTCCGTGGAGCTTTGGGAATCTTGGACCAATGCTTGGGTTTTTGTTCCTGTGTGCCGTGGTGGTTGATATGGAGTAGGCAGGTCTGATCTATTTTTGGTCCAACTCTGATGTAGATCTTTTGGGGGCCACCTCCTCCATCTTTTTGACTCCTCATTTTTCATTTCACGGATCGTCTCCAAGTGAACTGAGAGGGGTTCTCAAATGTGCACGTTTCCCCCCCCCCCCGTATTAAAATGAGAGGAACTCTGACCAAAGGCTCTTCAAAACAAAAACGAGAAACACTGACATTAAGGTTGTACTAATACTTGGGTCAAAAAAAGGGCATTTCAGCGTAAGTTGTGCCATGATGTGAGTGTTTGATATTTAAATATTGTGGTTTGTGAAAATACCGGTTCCGAAAATCCTTTTAAGTGACTGTTTTGCCTTGTTTGAATCAGGATCTCAATTCAGTGTGTTTTGTGCGCTATGTCATACGCCCGGTTTGTTTTTACATTGAAATTGTACAACATTAGGTCCTTATCAAACTTGGAACCTTAATACAGAGTGCCTTGAGCCTCTGATTTGTTTGAAATTTTACAGTGCCTGTTTCAAAAAAGAAACTATTGTGTCAGTGGTCATGCTTTAGCCAGCTGAGAGTATTGTATTAAAATATCTTTGCTGCTGTGTTTTTTAATGCAGAGTGTTCACACAAAAAAAACCACAAGAGTGCAGTTTTAGTTTGATGTTTTGTGAAGACTTTAGCGGCTGAGCTGTTTAAATTCTTTCAATTATTGTCAAGACTTCATTGGCCCCCTTCCTATTGCAAATTCAAAGAACGTTGATCTCTACCAAAGTTTCCACTGTAATCCCGACTGTTTTATTTGGAAAGTTTCATTTGGAGGACATATTTTAATATATTCTGCATTGTGTTTCCCATGAATATTTGAGATTTCAATCTGAACTGAAACTGCCTCTTAAATGGTTAAAGCGCAGGAAACATTTTGCCGTTTTCTTGCTGTTCCAGATTTTTGAAATAACTTTTCCTGACAGTTTTCACGTCCGCCAAATATTAACTTGTTAAAGGAAAATAATCTTTGAATAACCCGAAGGAGGTTCCTGAGGGTTTGATTTTAGGACCATTGATTGTTGTTTTATATTTGACTGAATTGTTTAGGCAGTACAATGTGCAAGTCTATGGGTTGTATAAAACTTGATAATGTCATAAAATCGTGAGCAGAGTAACATTCTTCAAGAATTCAAAGGATGTTCAAATAGGCAGACACAATTTAGTGCAGTAAAATGTGTGACTGTCTTCATACTGATAACCGCCTTGGCAAGGAAGGAATGAGAGAGGAAATGCAAAGATGCTTTCAGGAGCTAACATTGTCTCTAGAGTTTCCTCATTCGCAGGTAAAGCACGCCTTCGGACCACCGCCTGCCCATCCATAACCTGATCCAACGGATTCAATCGGCTCCCCAGTCATGAGCACGAAAAGTGAAGAAGCTAACAACAGTGAAGAGGAGGTTGGTATGCTTTTTGTCAGTGGCCTTCCTATGGACATCAAACCACGTGAGCTTTACCTTCTCTTCTGACTATTTAAGGGATATGATGGTTCATGAACATCACAATATCCAGTTAACCTTGTTACATTTGACAGCAGAACAGGAGCAGAAGCAGCAAATAATGCTGCGTTCACCTAGCCTACTGCTGCTGCAGCTGCTGCACCACACACTCAGATGCGCTAGTATCCTCCATCTGAAGCAAGTCCACAAGGATGGAAGTCTCATCAGTTTTGTGAAGCATTGCCCTTATCCACCAATTCAGATTTCTCCATGGAGTGATGCACAAGGACAGATTGAATTTTGTTTTCAGTTTGAAGGAGGTTTTGGAGAACTGGCTCATTTCCACTCGACTTGGAGGGGAGTGGAGTGGTCACTAAGGACTGCGGATTTAAGAACTTTACCGGTGAACCTTTTTTCCTCGTGGGAGGCTCCTGGGAATCCTTTGGGCTAGTGATTTTTGTTGTTATAATCGTTGTATGTTGCGTATCAATAACTTGCTTAAGTATTGGCTGTAGGATTCTTATCAATAAATTGTTAGTGCCTTTCTCATTTCCCCCATCAAGACGGTTATCCACGGAATGATAAAAGGAGGGAATGAAATATTAAAGAGCTAACTTGCTCAGCTGACCTGCAAGAAATTGAATGCCGTGGGGGTAAGGTGGTGTGACTTTGGCTTATAGCTGGAATGTGGGAGGTTTACACAGCCATTTCCTTGCCATTCAGGGATGATCTACATTTTCATCCAGAAATCAATAAGAACATTACAGTTGGAATCTGACTACTCCCCTCCAGTTACAAAAATCAAACACTTGGCAACAGATTTGACCATCAAGGGATGATTTGCTTTACACTGTTTCTGGAGGTGGGGTGTTCGCTGTATTGTATCTGGAGGGGCATTTGACTATGAGGGGATGGCTGAGGGTTGTCTTGCGGGCAGTACTGACTATGATGTTGAGAGTTTTGTATAAAGCAAAGACTGTTCCCTTTGTTCAGAGAGAGATTTTTGCCACGACCCCTTAAGCTGTGCGAGGTGTGTGCTAAAGGCTCCTCCAGAAAGCTTGTATTGTACTGTACTTAATAAATTTGGTTGCCTGTTCACAGACGTTGGTGTGTTGTAGTTCCATCAAGGGTGTAAGAATCTCAAGAGTAAAAGAACCTAATACACAAATTTTTGCAAACTTCATCACGTGTATAATTAGCTTGCCATGATTGAACAGGATGGACCTACTTATGTAAGATTCTGATTATCTGGTTTGAAGATCACAGAGAGTGGAATGTAACGTATAGATCACAAAGTGATATCTCCAGTCTAGATTATTAAGGGTTAATTGAACATGGCAATAAGCTATTGATGAAAAGCAAGTGGAAACCGGCTGTTTCGCAAGGAGGTGGCCTTGGTGTGAGAACAGCTTCATTTGCAACAACAGTGAGACTTGTTTCCGACCACCAAGCACAGAGGAATGCTTGGAAGAAGTACTCAAGAGGCAGTTGAGCATGTTTGATTGAATTTGGTTTATTATTTCTGTCACATGGACTGAGATACAACGAAAAGCATTGTTTTGCACACTATTCAGACAGATCATACCATACATAAGCCCATCGGGGGGAAAGAGAACAGGATGCAGAGAGTCGTGTTACAGCTGCAGAGAAAGAGCAGAGACCGAGAGATCGACGTTAAAATTAAAATAATGTAAAATCAAGTATATTAACACTGGGGACTTCTCTCATTTTTTCCGACTTGACCATTGGACTAGGTTCATAAGCAGTGCCGTGGAAGTTGAGATTGAGCTCCAAGCGCCAACCATCTCCAGGCTTCTCGAGGGTGAAACGACGTGAGACTCCCTTGTTTGGATATATCTAAAGTAGTTTAAGTTATTAATTTTGTTGAAATCTATCTAAAGTAGTGTAAATTAATAATGATTAGATTACTTTATGTATATTAAGTGACCAAAGCTAATAGATTTCTGTGACGCGCTAGTTTGGTCTCAGGGGACATGTCATACCCAGTTCTGGGGGGACACGTTTCGGAAGTACATGAAGCGTTAGAGAGGGTCATTGCTTATTACAGCACGAAAAGAGACTCATCGTGCCCGAAACGATCATCACGTAGCTCCCTAATCGGCATGGTGGCTCAGTGGTTAGCACTGCTGCCTCACAGCGCCAGGGATCCGGGTTCGATTCCAGCCTTGGGCGACTGTCTGCGTGGAGTTTGCACATCCTCTCCCTGTGTCTGCGTGGGTTTCCTCCGGGTGCTCGGGTTTCCTCCCACAGTCCAAAGGTGTGTGGGTTTGCGTGATGTGTTGCCCGTTGTGTTCAGGGATGTGTAGGTTAGGTGCATTAGTCAGGGGTAAATGTAGAATCATAGGGCAGGAAGAATTGGTCTGGGTTTGTTACTCTTTGGAGTGTCAGTGTGAACTTGTTGGGCCAAATGGCCTGTTTCCAAACTGTGGGGATTCTATGATTCTGATTCCTGTTTCCCAGCACTTGGTCTGCAGCATTGTCTCCCAAGCCACTTCATGCAATTACCTAAGTATTTCTATCAATACTGCATTTACGCAGTGAGTGTCAAACACCTACCACCCTCTGGCTGAAACAATTCCTCCTCAAAGCCCCTCTGAACAGCTTTTTTTAAAAATCTGCGTCCCTTAGTCGATCCTGTCATTAAAAGGGAAAAGTTTTTTTCCTCTCATACCTATCTCTGCCTCTCATAATGTTGTAGATCTCAGTCCATAAGACATGGGAGTGGAAGTAAGGCCATTTAATCATGGCTGATGGGCATTTCAACTCCACTTACCCGCACTCTCCCCATAGCTCTTAATTCCTTGCGAGTTCAAGAGTTTATCACTCTCTGCCTTGAAGATGTTTAATGTCCCCGCCTCCACTGCGCTCCGTGGCAATGCGTTCCACAGGCCCACCGCTCTCTGGCTGACGAAATGTCTTCTCATTTCTGTTTTAAATTGACCCCCTCTAATTCTAAGGCTGTGCCCACGTCCTAGTCTCCCCGGCTAATGGAAATAACCTCCCAGCGTCCACCCTTTCTAAGCCATGCATTATTTTATAAGTTTCTATTAGATCTCCCCTCAACCTTGGGGTAAATGTAGAATCATAGGGCAGGAAGAATTGGTCTGGGTTTGTTACTCTTTGGAGTGTCAGTGTGAACTTGTTGGGCCAAATGGCCTGTTTCCAAACTGTGGGGATTCTATGATTCTGATTCCTGTTTCCCAGCACTTGGTCTGCAGCATTGTCTCCCAAGCCACTTCATGCAATTACCTAAGTATTTCTATCAATACTGCCTTTACGCAGTGAGTGTCAAACACCTACCACCCTCTGGCTGAAACAATTCCTCCTCAAAGCCCCTCTGAACAGCTTTTTTAAAAATCTGCGTTCCTTAGTCGATCCTGTCATTAAAAGGGAAAAGTTTTTTCCTATCATACCTATCTTTGCTTCTCATAATGTTGTAGATCTCAGTCCATAAGACATGGGAGTGGAAGTAAGGCCATTTAATCATGGCTGATGGGCATTTCAACTCCACTTACCCACACTCTCCCCATAGCTCTTAATTCCTTGTGAGTTCAAGAGTTTATCACTCTCTGCCTTGAAGATGTTTAATGTCCCCGCCTCCACTGCGCTTCGTGGCAATGCGTTCCACAGGCCCACCGCTCTCTGGCTGACGAAATGTCTTCTCATTTCTGATTTAAATTGACCCCCTCTAATTCTAAGGCTGTGCCCACGTCCTAGTCTCCCCGGCTAATGGAAATAATCTCCCAGCGTCCACCCTTTCTAAGCCATGCATTATTTTGTAAGTTTCTATTAGATCTCCCCTCAACCTTCTAAACTCCGATGAATACAATCCCAGGATCCTCAGCTGTTCATTGTATGTTAGGCCTACCATTCCAGGGATCATCCATGTGAATCCCCGCTGGACACGCTGCAGTGCCAGTATGTCCTTCCTGAGGTGTGGGGCCCAAAATTGGACACTGTATTCTAAATGGAGCCGAACTAGAGCTCTATAAAGTCTCAGAAAGACATCGCTGCTTTTATATTCCAATCCTCTTGAGATAAATGACAATATTACACTTGCTGTCTTCACCACGGTCTCAAGCTGCAAGTCAATCTTTAGAGAATCCTGGACTAGCACTCCCAGATCCCTTTGTACATTGGCTTTATGAATTTTCTCACCGTTTAGAAAATAGTTCATGCCTGAATTCTTTTTTCCAAAATGCAAGACCTCACATTTGCTCATTTCCTGGACCATTCTCCTAAACTGTCTGAATCTTTCTGCAGCTTCCCCACCTCCTCAGAACTACCTGCCTGTCCACCTAACTTCATATCATCGGTGAACTTCGCTAGAATGCCCCCAGTCCCTTCATCCAGCTCATTAATATATAAAGTGAACAGCTGCAGCCCCAACACTGAACCCTGCGGGACACCACTTGTCACCAGCTGCCATTCTGAAAAAGAACCATTTATCCCAACTCTCTGCCTTCTGACAGATGGCCAATCCTCAGTCCATGCCAATAGCTCACCTCAAACACCATGGGCCCTCACCTTACTCAGCAGCCTCCCATGAGGCACCTTATTAAAGGCGTTTTGGAAACCTTATTAAAGGTTTCCCTGGTCTAACCTAATTGTTACCTCTTCAAAGAATTCTAACAGGTTTGTCAGGCACGACCTTCCCTTACTGAATCCATGCTGACTTATTCTAACTTGACCGTACACTTCCAAGAATTTAGAAATCTCATCCTCAACGATGGATTCTAGAATTTTAACTACAACTGAGGTTAGGCTAATTGGCCTATAATTTTCCATCTTTTGTCTTGATCCTTTCTTGAACAAGGGGGTTACAAACGCGATCTTCCAATCATCTGGGAATTTTCCTGACTCCAGTAATTTTTGAAAGATCAGAACCAACGCCTCCACTATTTCCTCCGTCACCTCCCACAGAACTCTAGGATGTAGCCCATCGAAGCCTGGAGATTTATCAATTTTTAGACCTTTTAGCTTTTCTAGCACTTTCTCTTTTGTAATGGCTACCATACTCAACTCTGCCCCTTAACTCTCCTTAATTGTTTGGATATTACTCATGTCTTCCAGTGTGAAAACTGACACAAAGTACTTGTTAAGTTCTTCAGCTATTTCCTTATCTCCCATCACTAGCCTTCCTGCATCAATTTAGAGTGGCCAATTTCTACTTTTGCCTCTCGTTTGTTTCTTATGTATTGAAAGAAACTTTCACGATCATTTCTAATATTACTGGCTAGTTTACCTTCATATTTAATCCTCTCCTTCCTTATTTCTCTCTTTGTTATCCTCTTTGTTTTTGTAGCCTTCCCAATCTTCACACCCCTGTCATTACCCTTATTTAACTGTAACACCATTCCATCTGACAATGCCTTCTCTCTTTCAAACTGCAGACTGAACTCTACCATATTATGATTGCTGCCTCCTAAGTGTTCCCTTACTTTAAGATCTTTTATAAAGTCTGGCTCATTATATAGCATGAAGTCCAGAATAGCCTGCTCCCTTGTGGGTTCCATCACAAGCTGTTCCAAAAAGCCATTCTGTAAGCATTCCATGAATTCCCTTTCTTTGGATCCACCGGCAACATTACTCACTTAGTCAATTTGCATATTGAAGTCCCCCATGATCACCGTGACCTTGCCTTTCTGAGAGAAAGTGAGGACTGCAGATGCTGGAGATCAGAGCTGAAAATGTGTTGCTGGAAAAGCGCAGCAGGTCAGGCAGCATCCAGGGAACAGGAGAATCGACGTTTTGGGCATGAGCCTGAAGAAGGGCTCATGCCCGAAACGTCGATTCTCCTGCTCCTTGGATGCTGCCTGACCTGCTGCGCTTTTCCAGCAACACATTTTCAGCCCTTGCCTTTCTGACATGACCTATCTATTTCCTGGTACATTTTGCACCCCAGTCCTGGCCACTGCTGGGAGGTCCGTACATAGCTCCCATTATGGGTTTTTGTCTTTATGGTTCCTCAACTCCACCCAGACGGACTCCACATCATCTGACTCCATGTCATTCAGTGCCATAGATTTAATTTCATTCTTAACTCACAAGGCAACCCTGCCCCCTCTGCCCACCTCCCTGTCTTTTCGATAAGTTGTAAATTCTTGGATGTTTAACTGCCAGTCCTGAACCCCCTGCAACCACGTCTCTGTGATGCCTACCACATCATAATCATTTACAATGATTGCTGCTGTTAATTCATCTACTTTGTTACGAATACTATGAGCATTCAGGTAAAGCACCTTAATACTAATTTTTCTTATCCTCATGATTTCCATCACCTCTAGTAGTATGTCCTAAGTAATTCTTCCTTTTTTGTTTTATTTCTAGTCTGCCTAGAACTTTAGCTCTGCTCACATGCTAACCTGCTGCTTACTTTCTACTTGACTCCATACTCCCTGTTGCTTTCCCTTTCCCCTCCCCCCCACCGACTCACAAGTTTGAAGTCCTAGTGACCACCCTATTGATCCTTTTCACCAGAACGCTGGTTCCAGATCGGTTCAGGTGGAGGCCGTCCCATCGGTACAGATCTCCCCAGTTCCAAAACTGATGCCAATGTCCCATGAAATGGAATCCCTCCTTCCCACACCAATCTCTTAGCCACGTGTTTACTTCCCTAATTCTCTGTTCCCTATGTCAATTAGCACGTGGCTCAGGCAGTAATCCAGAGATTGTGACCCTCGAGGACCTGTTCTTCGATTTTGTTCCTCGCGCTTGATAATCCCCAAACAGATCCTCCTTCCTAGCCTTGCCGATGTTGTTAGTGCCAACGTGGACCGCAACAACTGGATCCTCTCCCTCCCGCTCCAATATCCTTTCAAGCCAGTCAGAGATGTCCTACACCCTGGCACCGGGCAGGCAACACACCATGAGGGACTCCCGATCCGGCTCACAAAGGATACTATCTGTCCCCTAATTAGAGAATCCTTATAACAACTATTTGTCTTTTTGCTCCTCAGCTTTGAATGGCCTTCTGCGCCATGGTGCGGTCGTCAGCTGGCACATCCTCCCCATAGCCCTTTTCTCATCCATATTGGGGAGCAAAAGTCTCCTACCTGTTGGACAAGGTCAAGGGCTGGTCCCTTCTCCATCTTCTCTGCTTCAAAGAAAAGGCCAGAGCTTTATTGAGCCTCTCTTCATAGTTTGAAGTAGTCTGTTTGCAGGCAAAGGGACCTCCGGCAAGTGGGAGGCCTTTAAAAGTGAGATAGCTAGAGTTCAAGGTCTATATGTTCCTGTGGGGGTGAAAGGCAAGGTTGACAGGAATCAGGAACCCTGGATGACAGGAGATATTGAGGCTTTGGCCAGAAAAAAAGGAGGAGATGTGGCTCAGGTACAGGCAGCTGAGATCAAGGGAATCCCTGGAGGTATATAAGGGATACAGGAGTTTACTGGAAATCAGGAGGGCGAAAGGGGGGACACGAGACAGCCTTGGTTGAGAAGATTAGGATGAATCCAAAGAGGTTCTTACATTTATTAAAGACGAAAGAATAACTAGGGAGAGAATAGGGCCCCTCAAGGATCAAAGTGGACATAGATGTGTAGAACCGCGGGAGATGGGTGAGGTCATCAATGAATATTTCTTCTCTGTGTTTTCCATGGGGGTTTGTGTGGGGGAGTGAGCGTGGGGGATGAGTGTGAC
>NC_057753.1:5189120-5203062 GCF_004010195.1 Chiloscyllium plagiosum
GGTGAGTCTGACAGTGGGGTTGTGTGCGGGCGGTGAGTCTGACAGTGGGGGTGTGTGCGGGCGGTGAGTCTGACAGTGGGGGTGTGTGCAGGGGGAGTGAGCGTGATGGTGGGGGAGTGTGACCTGGGGACTTGGGGAAGTTAGTGGTGATATCTTGAGGACAGTCCATATTGCAGTCAAGGAGGTGTGGATGTATTAAGGTGGATAAATCTCCTGGTCCTGACCAGATCTAGCCAAGAACACTGCAAGTGGCAAGAGAAGAAATTGCAGGGGCCCTGGCTGGGTGAGGTCCCGGAAGACTGCAGGGTAGATTTGAGCTATAGGGAGAGGCTGAACAGGCTGGGGCTGTTTTCCCTGGAGCGTCAGAGGCTGAGGGGTGACCTTATAGAGGCTTATAAGATCATGAGGGGCATGGAAAGGATAAATAGATAAAGTATTTTCTCTGGGGTGGGGGAGTCCAGAACTAGAGGGCATAGGGTTAGGGTGAGAGGGGAAAGATATAAAAGAGACCTAAGAGGCAGCTTTTTCACACAGAGGGCGGCACGTGCATGGAATGAGCTGCCAGAGGAAGTGGTGGAGGCTGGTCCAATTGCAACACTTAAAAGGTATTTGGATGGGTATATGAATAGGAAGGGTTTGGAGGGATATGGGCCGGGTGCTGGCAGGTGGGACTAGATTGGGTTGGGATATCTGGTCGACATGGACGGGTTGGACCGAAGGGTCTGTTTCCGTGCTGTACATCTCTATGAATGTTGTGCCATTGTTCAAGGAGGACTGCAAAGAAAATTCTGGGAACTATAGACCAGTAAACTTAATGTCT
This sequence comes from Chiloscyllium plagiosum, assembly GCF_004010195.1. Lineage (NCBI taxonomy): Eukaryota > Metazoa > Chordata > Chondrichthyes > Orectolobiformes > Hemiscylliidae > Chiloscyllium > Chiloscyllium plagiosum. The sequence goes on from NC_057753.1 coordinate 5,189,941, forward strand.
GTGGTGGTAAATTACTTGAGAAGATTCTGAGAGATAAGATGTACATGCATTTGGAAAGACTGGGTTTGATTAGGAGTAGTCAGCATGGCTTTGTGTGCGGATGATCATGCCTCACAAATTTGTTCGAGTTGTTTGATGAAGTGACCAGGAAGTTTGACGAAGGCAGGGTGGTAGATGTAGTCAATATGGCTTTCAGTAAGGCCTTTGAGAAGGTTCCACATGGTAGGCTGCTCTGGAAGGTTATATCACATGTAATCCAAGGCGAGCTGGTGAATTGGATACTCAGTTGGCTTGACAGTAGGAAGCAGATGGTAATAGTGAAAGGATGCTTATTGGACTAGAGGCCTGTGACTAGTGGAGTGCCTCAGGGGTCAGTGCTGAGTCCATTACTGTTTGTCATCTATATCAATGATATAGATGAGAATGTACGAGGCATGATTAGTAAGTTTATCGATGACACTAAAATACATGGTAATGTGGGCAGTGAGGAAGGTTGTGAGAAATTGCAGCTGGACCTTGATCAGCCGGGTAAGTGAGCCAAAACCTGGCAAATGGAGTTTAATATAGATTAGTGTGAGGTCTTGTGTTTTGAAAAGTTATGTCAAGGTAGGAGTTTCATGGTGAATGGTCGGGTCTTAAGGAGTGTAGTGGAACAGAAGGATCTTGGAGTTCAGGTGGACAGTTCTCTGAAAGTGGAGTCACAGGTAGACAGGGCAGTGAAGAAGGCTTTTGGTACACTGGCTTTCATCAGTCAGGGCATTGAGTATAGAAGTTGGGAAGTTATGTTGCAGTTATACAGGATGTTGGTGTGTATTGTGTTCAGTTTTGATCACCTTGCTATAGGAAGGATGTTATTAAACTGGAAAGAGTGCAGAAGAAATTTACAAGCATGTTGCCAGGACTCAATGGTCTGAGTAATAGGGAAAGGTTGGACAAGTTCGGATTTTATTCTTTGGATCGTAGGAGACTGAGGGGGGGATGCTATAGAGGTGTATAAGATCACGAGAGGCATGGAAAGGGTGAATGCACTCAATCTTTTTCCCAGGGTTGGGGAATTGGGGACTAGTGGGCGTCAGTTTAAGGTTAGAGAGTGGAAAGAATTAAAGGGAACCTGAGGGGCAACATTTTTACACTGAGGGTAGTACACATATGGAATGAGCTGCCAGCAGGAGTGGTTGAGGTAGGTACATTACCAACATTTAAAAGGCATTTGGACAAATACATAGATAGGAAAGGTTTAGAAGGATATGGACCAAGTGCAGGGAATTTAGGTTAGTGTTAATGGACATTATGGTCTGCATGGACCAGTTTGGGACAAAGGGCCTGTCTCCGTGCTGTCGGACTCTATGACTCTGATTTTGATTGGGAGAAGCTATTTGCAGCCAAAAGGATGTCTGGGAGGTGGGAGGCTTTCAGAAGTGAGTTAATGAGTGTTTAGGGCTAGCAATGTTCCTGTTAGAGTGAAATGTAAGGCTGGCATCAGGAGGGAACCTTGATTCCTGGAAGTTACTGAAGCCCTGGTCAAGAGAAAGGCATTTGGGATCAAGTGAATTCCTTGAGGAGTACAGAAGGTGTCGGAGTAGACTTGAGAGAGACATCAGGAGGGCCAAAAGGGGACTCTGATCTCCAGCATCTGCAGTCCTCACTTTCTCTTGGCTATCTACCTTAGTGAGCGACATTATCTCTGCCTCTCATGATTTTAAAGATCTCAACAAAGTTTCCGACACACCAGGGAAGAAAATCCAAACTCTCCTTATAACTCAAACCTTCCAGTCTCGGTAGCATCCTAGTAAATCTTCTCTGCACTCTTTCTTGTTTAAGAAGGTCCTTTCTATAGTAGGGTGACCACAATTGCCGCAGTACTCCAAATGTGGCTTCACCAACATTTTGTACAGCTGCAATAAGACACCCCAACTCCTAACTGGTCTAATTAGCAAGTTTGCGGATGACACAAAGATCGTTGGAGTTACGGGTAGTGAGGAGGATTGTCAGAGGATGCAGCAGGTTATAGATCAGTTAGAGGCATGGGCAGAAAAATGGCAGCTGGAGTTTAATCCGGACAAATGTGAAGCGATACATTTTGGATGGTCAAATACAGGTGGAAATTATACAGTGAATGGCAGAACCCTTAGGCGTATTGACATGCAGAGGGATCTGGGTGTGCAGACCCACAGATCACTGAAGGTGGTAGTGCAGGAAAGGCCCATGGCATGTGTGCCTTCATTGGAAGGGGCATTGAGTATAAAGGCGGACAGGTTATGCTGCAGCTTTCTAGAACTTTAGTTCGGCCACACTTGGAATATTGCGTACAGTTCTGGTCACCACACTATGCTTCAGACTGGAAATTATGAGGCTTTTTGTTCCCAGGGTGGAGGGGTTAATTACTAGGGGACTCAGGCTCATGGTGCGGGGTGGAAACTTTAAAAAAGAGAGGTAGGAAGCTTAAAAGAGATGTGCGAGGCACTTTTTTTTTACAGAAAGGTGTGTGTCTGGAATGCACTACCAGAGGAGGTGGTGGACACAATTGTAGCATTCATGAAACACCTGGATGAAAACACGAATAGGAAGGGAATAGAGGGAAACAGATCCTGGAAGTGAAGACAGCTTTAGTATGGAAGGGCAAAATGCGACAGAGCAGGCTTCGAGGGTTTGTTTCTGTGCTGTATTCTTCTTTGCTCTCCATCGCTTTTCCCCATGGTAATGGAGTTTAAAACTAGAGGGCATAAGTTTAAGGTGAGAGGGGAGAGACACGAAAGGGGGATTTTTTTTTTCCACACAGAGAGTGGTGAGTGTTGGAATGGACTGCCAGAGGTCATGGTGGAAGCGAGTACGATTTTGTCATTCAAGAAACATTTAGGTGGGTATATGGACGGGATAGGAATGGAGGGATACGGATCAAATGCAGGCAAATGGGATTAGTTTAATTGTGAAAACTGGGTGACATGCATAAGTTGGGCCGAAGGGCCTGCTTGCATGATGTAGACCTCGTTGAGTCTATGACAGCGAAGTAACAGTCCACACAGCTCTTAGTCAGGATGGCGTGTGGCTTGAAGGGGAACCTCTAGATGGTGGTATTCCAATGAAAATGCCAGCTTGTCCTTCTAGATGGCAGAGGTCACAGTTTTATAAGATGCAGGAGAAGGATTGTTGGTCAATTTTGGCAGTCCTTCTTCTAGACAGTCCACAGTGCGGCCTGTGTGTGTCAGTGTTAGAGTGAATATCAAAGGTGGTGGTTAGAATCAGATTTACAGAATTGTTACAGTGCAGAAGGAGGCAACGTGCCTGTGTGAGCTCTGAGAGTCTCACTGAGTGCTATTTTCCTGCCCACTACCCGTAACTTTGCACTTTGATGCTTTTCAAATAACTGTCTCATTCTCTTTATGAATACCTTGATTGAAGCTTCCAAATTGAAGTATCAATTAACTGGGCTCCTTTCTTCTGTATGGGGTTGAGTTTCGGGAATGCGGTTGGTGCAGCTGTTATCTGTGCGATCAGGGAGTATTCTACTGTACTCCCAATTTTAGACAGTGGACAGACTTTGGGGAGAAGGGAGGGAAGCGAATTACCACAGAATTCCCATCTCTGAGAAAGAAAGTCATTGCTGTATCAGCTGTAGTTGGTTGGATGGAGGACACAAGCGTGAGGAAGTTCTGGCATCCACAACAATCTTCCTTTGTGTTCGGGATTGCTCGAACAAGTGGACTGTTTTCACCCTGATTCCCATTGACTTCACGGTTACATGTAGCCTTGTTGTTAAGGGGAGTCACTCTCACCTCACTTCAAGAATTCAGCTGAAAATGTGTTGCTGGAAAAGCGCAGCAGGTCAGGCAGCATCCAAGGAACAGGAGAATCGACGTTTCGGGCAAATTCAGCTCCCAGGATATGCAGGTCCTGGGCCTGCTCCACCGCCAAACCAATACCACCTGACTCCTGGAGGAAGACTGCCTCCCATTTAACTCCCCACTCCCTTGTGCCACCTCCTCATTCCTGATTAAGAGCTTATGCTTGAAACGTCGATTCTCCTGCTCTTCAGATGCTGCCTGACCGGCTGTGCTTTTCCAGCAACACTCCTCGACCAGTTTTGGACCAGGTCTATCACGAGGTCAGCAGCTGAGTGGCCTTGGTGGAATCTGAACAGAAAGCCCAGTAAGCAGGTTATTGCTAAAAAATGCTTCACAGAACTGCCAAAAGTCGGGTGACAGTGCTGCCTCACCGCAACGGAGGTGCAGATTGGATTCCAGCCTCAGGGGACTGTCTGTGTTGGAGTTTGCAAATTCTCTCCGTATCTTCATGGGTTTCCTCCGGGTTCTCCGGTTTCCTCCCACAGTCCAAAGCTGAGCTGATTAGGTGGATTGGCCATGCTAAATTGACCAGGAGGTCCAGGGATGTGCAGGCCAGGTGGATTAGCCATGGGAAATGTGGGATTATAGGGGGAGATAAGGGGGTTTGGTTTGGCTGGGATGCTCTTCAGAGGGTTGGTGTGGACTCGAGGCTCTGAATGGTCTACTTGCACACTGTCAGAAATCTATAATTCAATGAATTCCATTTTCCATCAGTTTGCTGATGACCGGAATTAGACCAAAGAAGCAGTTATTGCTTTAATTGCCACTAGTGGGGACATCTCGAAATAGGATACACTATTGTGGGCGGCACGGTGGTACAGTGGTTAGCACTGCTGCCACACAGTGCCAGAGACCCAGGTTCAATTCCCGCCTCAGGTGACTGACTGTGGGGAGTTTGCATGTTGTCCCTGTGTCTGTGTGGGTTTCGTCCGGGTGTTCCGGTTTCCTCCCACAGTCCAAAGATGTGCAGGTCAGGTGAATTGGCCATGCTAAATTGCCTGCAGTGTTAGGGAAGGGGTAAATGTAAATGTAGGGGTTGGGGTATGGGTGGGTTGCGCTTCGGCGGGTCGGTGTGGACTTGTTGGGCCGAAGGGCCTGTTTCCACACTGTAATGTAATGTAATCTAATCTAATCTATTTACAGAATAGAGGGAAGGACATTTGCTTATCCGAGGAAAGGGAAGGTCTGGAATTCCCTACCCAGAGAATTGTGGAAGGTAGATCACTGGCAGAAATTAAAGAGGATTTAGATAGATTATTGAATGTCAGGGTGTTGAGGGATATGAGGAACTGGCAAAAAAGTGAAGTTGAAGCTTGGGGTAAGTAGGCCTTGATCTTTTAAAATAGCTTGAGAGGATGAATGACCCAAGCCTGCTCCTATTTCCCTGTTCATTCCAACTCCCTGTGAAAGGAATTTGCAAACTCCCTCACTTTTAGTCCAGGATAGAAATTCGAAAGACCCAATATTTTTTTCATGGGTGGAAGTTGCTGTGCACAAATCCTCCCCTTCTAACCCGCTGTCAAAGCAGTTCCCAGCTGCAGTTTCTAACTGGGGTCTTGGGGATGGGGGGCATGTTCCTGTCTCAAGGTTCCGCCCTTTGTCCCTTTAAATCCCACCCTCGGTCCTTCCAGCTCCAGCGCCGGCGAAGCGCATGCTTCGCACCGCTGTCCAGTCCCGCCCCTTCATTGACTCCGATTGGTTGGAGGACCAGCGCTGTCCTCCGGTCCTCCAGGCCCGCCTCCTCCCTCGCTATTGGACTTGACTATCCGTCAATCATCCAGCCCTTTGGTGCGGGAGCAGACCTGCGCAGCATGGTTTTGCTCCCCGAACGGCTGTGCACATGCGCGGCCGCCATTTTAGCAGCTTTCTTCAAAGTGGGGTCAGGGTCTTGTCTCCAGCTGTAACCATTAGTCAGAATGGGTTGGAGATAATTATCCAATATTTTATTGGGATTTCACCCAGGAATGAGGGTGGGAGAGAAAAAGAGAAAGTGTGGGGGACGGGGAATTATTATTTGGAGGGAACAAGAGAGGAAAATACACCACAGAAACTGGAATTGTCTGTTTAATGATTTCTCTGCCTCACTGACAGTGAACTGTTTGGTCACAGGGACTAGAAGAGGAGGGTCACATCAAGGAAACCCAAAACAAAGCATCAGGGCAAGGTCTGACAGTGACACCAACATCAGGAGTTGAACATCACTGCTGTCTTGATTGTGGAAGGAGACGTGTTTGCTTTGTCTGAGGGGAAGGATTTCTAACATCAATACGACTGGAAGAGCACCGAGCCGCACCTGAGTGAGAGTGTTCCAGTGAGCTGACTGTGTACAGCGCTTTCACCAGACACACAGACTTTAAGAAACTATTTAGAGGAGAAACTGCGCACCTGCAATAGGGTTAGGTGTTCTCTGACTGGATAAGATTTGAACTGATCCTTCAATATGGAGGGGCACAAAGACCCTGTCACCATGGAGAAACCATGTAAATGTGTGGAGTGTGGGAAGGGATTCAGATTTCCATCCAGGCTGGACGTGCATCGACGCACGCACACTGGGGAGAAACCATTCACCTGCTCAAAATGTGAGAAGGGATTTGCTCGTTTGTGCAGCTTACAGATACACCAGAGAACTCACACTGGAGAGAAACCATTCATCTGCATCAAGTGTGGTATGGGATTTGCTCATTCATCCAGTTTACGTGTACACCAGCGAATTCACACTGGGGAGAAGCCATTCAAATGCTCAGAGTGTGAAAAGGGGTTTGCTCATTTATCCAGCTTACAAATGCACCAGAGAACTCACACTGGGGAGAAATCATTCATCTGCTCTGACTGTGGTAAGGGGTTCACTCATTCAACCAGTTTACATGTACACCAGAAAGCTCACACAGGAGAAAGACCATTCACCTGCTCTGACTGTGGGAAGGGATTTCTTCAGTCATCCAAGTTACATCAACACCAAAGAATTCACACTGGGGAGAAACCGTTCGTCTGCTCTGAATGTGGGAAGGCATTTGCTCAGTCATCCACTTTAAATGTCCACCAGAGAATTCACACTGGAGAGAGACCGTTCACCTGCTCCAAGTGTGGGAAGGGATTCGCTCAGTCATCCAGCTTACATGAACACTGGAGAACCCACACCGGTGAGAGACCATTCATCTGCTCTTACTGTGGGCAGGGATTCGCTGAGTCATCCACCTTACTTAACCACCAGAGACTTCACACTGGAGAAAAACCATTCGCTTGCTCTGAGTGCGGGAAGCGATTCACTCAGTTGTCCAACTTGCATCAACACCAGAGAACGCACACTGAAGAAAAACCGTTCACCTGCCCTGAGTGTGGGAAGGGATTTGCTCAGTCTTCCAAGTTACGTGAACACTGGAGAACTCACACCGGGGAGAAACCATTCATCTGCTCTGACTGCGGGAGGGGATTCGCTCAGACGTCCACCTTGCGTGCACATCGGAGAATTCACACCAGAGAGAAGCCATTCATCTGTTCTGAGTGTGGGAAGGGATTTGCTCAGTCATTCAAGCTGCACCAACACCAGAGAACTCACACTGGGACGAAACGTTCATCTGCTATGACTGTGGGCTGGGATTCACTCAGTCATCCACCTTACATGTACAGCAGCGAATTCACACTGGAGAGAAATGACTCACCTGCTCCAAACGTGGGAAGGGATTTGCTCAGGCATCTAGCTTACATGAACACTGGAGACCTCGCACTGGGGAGAAGCCATTCATCTGCCCTGAGTGTGGGAGGAGATTTGCTCAGTCTTCCAAGTTACATGAACACTGGAGAATTCGTATCTGGGAGAAACCATTCAACTGCTCTGATGATGGGCAGGGATTCCCTCAGCCATCCACCTTGCATAACCACCAGAGAACTCACACTGGAGAAAAACTGTTCACCTGCCCTGAGTGTGGGAGGGGATTTGCTCAGTCTTCCAAGTTATGTGAGCTCACGTGAAACCACCGGAGAACTCACACTGGAGAAAAACCATCCACCTGCTCTGACCACTGGAAGAGATTCACTTGGTTATCCGACATACATTCATAGCACGGAACTCACAGTGGAGAAAAACTCTTCACCTGCCCTGGGTGTTGGAAGGGATTTACTGAGTCACCCAAGTTCTGTGAACACTGGAGAATTCGCACCGGGGAGAAGCCATTCATCTGCTGTGACTGTGGGAAGGGATTAGCTCAGACTCGCAGGTCGCATGTACGTCAGAGAGGTCACACTGGAAAGAAAAAACGTTCGCCTGACCTGAGTGCGGGAAGAGATTCACTCAGGTTTCCAACTTAAAACAACAGTGTGCGAAATGATACACTCACTCATCCGATCTGCTGAGGGATCAGCAAGGTCATGAGTGACTGTGGGGGGGGTGGGTCTAACAGCTTCTATAATGTACTTGTGTAATGGCTTGCAAACTTTATCACGTGTATAATCAGCTTGCCATTTTTGAACAATTCATCCGTGTTTGTGTGAGGGTCGGATCATCTGGTTTGAGGATTTCAGATGTCGTGTGTCGATCACGAAATGATGTCTCCAATCCAGATCGCTAAGGGTTCATTGGACATGGCAATAAGCCACTGATGGAGAGCGGAAAAGCAAGTGAGAACCGGCAGTTTCGCAAGAAGATGGCCTTTTGGCGTAAGAACAGCTTGATTTGCAGCAACGCCGGGACTAGTTTTTGACCACCAAGCACAGAGGAATGCTTAGGAAATCTACTCAGAGGAGGCAGTGTAGCACGTGACATAAGATCCAGTATCTTATTATTGTATGGGACTTTTCACAGTTCGTTGGACTTCTGCGGATTGGGTTCACACGTGGTGCCGTGGGAGTTGAGATTGAGCTCCAAGTGCCAGCCATCACCGGGTTTCCTGACGAGTGAAAGGATGTGAGGTTTATGTGTTTTAATATATCTAAAGTAGTTTAAGTTATTAATTTTGTTGAACTCTGTCTAAAGTAGTGTAAGCTAATAATTATTAGATTACTATATATATATTATTCAGTGATCTAAGCTAATAAATTTGTGTGGCACACTAGTTTGGTCTCAGCTGAAATGCCATATCCAGTTCTGTGGGCCGCATTTTGCAAGCATTACAGAGATTTCATCGAGTATTACAGCACACACAGAGACCCTGTGGCTCATCGTGCCCAAATCAGTTGTCAAGTCCCTATCTACTTTAATCCCGATTTGGAGATGCCGGTGTTGGACTGGGGTGTACAAAGTTAAAAATCACACAACACCAGGTTATAGTCCAACAGGTTGAATTGGAAGTACACTAGCTTTCGGAGCGACGCTCCTTCACAAGCACCTGATGAGGGAGCAGTGCTCTGAAACCAATGCTTCCAATTCAACCTGTTGGACTATAACCTGGTGTTGTGTGATTTTTAACGTTGTACTTTAATCCCATTTCCCAGCACTTGTGTGCAATGGCAGCTCAAGCATTCAACTAAATCCTTCTTAAATGTAGTTTCTGCCTGGACGCAGAGAGTTCCAGGTACCTACCAGCCTCTGGCAGGAATGATTTTGCATCCCCTCTAAACTTCCTGCCTTTTACTTTAAATCCACGCATCCCCGTGTCATTGATCCTGTGGCTAAAGGGGAAGACTTTTTTCCTAACATCCCTGTGTATAATAATTTTGTAGACCTCAGTCAGGTCACCCCTCAACCTTCTCTGCTTCATATCAAAAGACACAGCTTATCTGGCCTCTCTCTATAGTTAAACTGATCCATATCAGAAATGTCCTGGGAAATCTCCACAACCTTCCTACAGGAGAGTGACCAGAGCTGTGCACGGTACTCCAGCTGTGGCCTGAGTAATGTCATATCCAGTCCCATCTTAACCTCCCTGCTTTTGTGTTCAGTGCCTCAGTGATTAGAGGCAAGTATCCGATATGCCGAGTGCAGATTTGTTTTCCTTTAAGCTTTCACAGAGGATGTGGGTGTCACTGGTGAGGCTGACATTTAGTGACCATCTCTAAATGCTCTGCAGAAGGTGGTGGTGAGCTGCCTTCTTTAACCACGTTAAAAATCACACAACGCCAGGTTCTAGTCCCAAGTTAAAAATCACACAACACCAGGTTATAGTCCCAAGTTAAAAATCACACAACACCAGGTTATAATCTCAACAGGTTTGTTTGGAAGCACTAGCTTTCGGAGCAGTGCTCCTTCATCAGGTGGTTGTGGAGTATAAGATTGTAGGACTGCATTAGTCAGTTGTTAATGTAGAGTCATAGGAGAATGGGTCTGGGTGGCATACTCTTTGGAGGGTTGGTGTGGACTTGTTGGGCCGAAGGGCCTGTTTCCACACTGTAGAGATTTTATGACACAGAATTTATAGCAAAAGTTTACAGTGTGGTGTAGCTGAAATTACAGATTGAAAAAGACCTGAATTGTTTGTTAAGTCTGTTCACCTTTCAGAATGGGCATGTTGGTCTCAGTACGTAAATCCCAGAACTTTTTTTTTTAAAGTTACATTCTCAAGTGAACTTTAACAATAGGTTCCACGTTGGCCCAGATAATGCACTGAAGATGTGAGGTGCCCCGGGTGAGGCTGTCAGTGCCCCAATGTTCAGACTGATTCTCATCTAAAAAAGGGATTTACAGAATCTTACATGGATTCATATAGTTTTTGAGCAAAATAAAGTGTATTTCTACAAGTACAAATGCACCCCACCGACTTTTATGTGTGCGCGCATGGGGTGGAGGAGGTATGAGTGTCTGTGAGAGCGCGTGTATGTGTGTGAGTGTAAAGAGGTATAAGTCTGTGAGAGTGCGCGTGTGGGAGTGTGTGAGCGTATGAGAGAGCTTATGTATGAGAGAGGGTCTGTATGTGTGTGTAGTGCAGTGGGGTCACCTGTAGTGTGACATTAACCCAAGGTCCCGGTTGAGGTCATCTCCGTGGATACCGAACTTGACTATCAGCCTCTGCTCAGCCACTTTGTGTTGTTGCCTGACCCACAGTCCGCCTTGGAGGGTGGTCACCCGACGGTCTGAGGTCGAATGTCCAAGATCGCTGAGGTGTTCTCCGACTGGGAGGGAACACTCCTGGCTGGTGGTTGTTGTGTGGTGCCCATTCATCCGTTGCCATAGCCTCTGCTCGGACTCGCCAACGTACCATGCCTCAGAGTATCCTTGCCTGCAGCGTATGAGATAGACAACGTTGGCCGAGTTACAAATACCTACCATGGTGGGTGGTGTCCCCATGTATAATGGTGGTATCCGTGCCCACACTCTGATACATCTTGCAGCGCCTACCGTGACAGGGTTGTATGGTATTGGCGTGAAAGCTGGGCAGTTTGCTATGAACAATGATCTGTTTGAGATTTGGTGGTTGTTTAAAGGCGAGCAGTGGGGGCGTGGGGAAGGTCTTGGCGAGGTGCTCATCCTCATTGTTAATGTGTTGCAGACTGTGAAGAACATGGTGTAGTTTTTCAGCTCCTGGAAAGTACTGGACAACGAATCAGTATGACCAATGGGGCACAGACAGCCTCGCACAGGGTACCTCCCACCTTCAATGCATTATCTGGGCCGGCGTGGCATCTATTGTTAAAGTTCACTTGAGAATGTAACTTTAAGAAAGTTCTGGGATTGACATATGAAAGAACTGAAACCAACATGGTCATTCTAAAAGATGAGAGACTTAACAAACAATCCAGGTTTTTTCAATATAGAAGTTCAGTTACATCACATTCTAAACTTTTGCTATAAATTCTGTGTCCTCTGATTCTTACACTCCACAACCACCTGATGAAGGAGCAGCGCTCTGAAAGCTAGAACCAAAAGAGAAAAGTTTGGCAGCATCTGTAAGGAGAGTAAAGAGCTGTCATTTCGAGTCTAACTGACCCTTTGTCAAAGGGTCAGTTAGACTCGAAACATCAGCTCATTGCTGTCCTTACAGATGCTGCCAGACCTGCTGGGATTTTCCAGCATTTTCTCTTTTGGTTTCAGATTCCAGCATCCGCAGTAATTTGCTTTTATCCTCTGAAAGCTAGTGCTTCCAAATAAATCTGTTAGACTTGTGCGTTTTTTTAACTTTGTCCACCCCAGTCCAACACTGGCAACTCCACCTCATGGCTTCTTTAACCACAGCAGTCGAGGGACACCCATAATATAATCAGGGAGAAAGTTCCAGGATTTCAGCCAGTGACAGTGAAAGAATGGTTGATACAGTTCCAAGTCAGGGTGATGTGTGTCTTGGAGGGGAAACTGTAGATGGTGCTGAAAATTAAAAATGCCACCCTTGTTCTTCTGGATGACAGGGGTCACAAGTTTGCATATCAATGGCGAAGGATTTTTCATGAATTATAGCAGTCCTTCTTGTAGATAGTGCACAGTGCGGCCTGTGTGTGTGTGTCAGTGATGGAGTGAGTGTTAAAGGTGATTGGAATCAGGTTTGCGGAATAGTTACGGTGCAGAACGAGGCAGTTTGGCCCACGTGTCTGTGCGAGCTCTGAGGGGTTTCTCACTGAGGGACACTTTCTTGCCTGCTGCCTGTAACTCTTCATGCTGAACCCTTCCAAATAAAAACATCAATATCTTTATGGATATCTTGATTGAAGCTCCCAGATTTTTTTTTTAAGAATCCCTACAGCCTGGAAACCGACCCTTTGGCCCAACAAGTCCACACCGACCCTCCGAAAAGTAACCCACTCAGACATATACCCCTACCCTATATTTGCCCCTGAAGGTAAGTGATTGATATTTGAGTGGGTGTGTTCTGTACCCCAGGCCCTACATAGTAGGGCCTCTCTCCCATCCTCCTCCTCTAACCTAACTTTAAAGTTCACAGGTAAGCTACTCTGTTCTTGCTTTGGAGACGAAGTGTAGAGTAATGGCAGCGCAGGCAGTGGAATGTTCCTCCTGCCGGATGTTTGAGGTAGGGGTGACCACCAATACTCCTGCCGACTTCATCTGCAGGAAATGCAGTCAGATTCTGCTCCTCACAGAACGAGTTAGGGAACTGGAACTGGAGTTGGATGAACTGAGGATTATTCGAGAGGCTGAGAAGGTGATAGATAGAAGCTACAGGGACATAGTTACGCCAGAGAACAGAGGTAGCTGGGTAACAGTTAGAGGTGGGAAGGGGAGGAAGCAGGCAGTGCAGGGATTCCCCTGTAGTCATTCCCCTAAACAATAGGTATACCGCTTTGGATACTGGTGGGGGGGACAGCCAGCAGGGGTAAGCTGCAGTGGCCGGGTCTGTGGCGTGAGGTCTGGCCCTGAGACTCAGAAGGGAAAGGGGGAGAGGAGGAGACCGCTAGTTATAGG
>NC_057753.1:5205848-5256101 GCF_004010195.1 Chiloscyllium plagiosum
TCAGCCTGGAGCCCAGTTACATGTGGAGTTCCGCAGGGATCAGTTCTGGGTCCTCTGCTGTTTGTAATTTTTGTTCATGACTTAGATGAGGGAGTCGAAGGGTGGGTCAGTAAATTTGCAGATGATATGAAGATAGGTGGAGTTGTGGACAGTGAGGAGGGCTGTTGTCGGCTGCAGAGGGACTTAGATATGATGCAGAGCTGGGCTGAGGAGTGGCAGATGGAGTTCAACCCTGCCTAGTGTGAGGTTGTCCATTTTGGAAGAACAAATAAGAATGCGGAATTCAGGGTTAATGGTAGGGTTCTTAGTCAGGTGGAGGAACAGAGGGATCTTGGGGTCTATGTACATAGATCTTTGAAGGTTGCCACTCAGGTGGATAGAGTTTGTAAGAAGGTCTATGGAGTATTATCGTTCATTAGCAGAGGGATTGAATTCAAGAGTCGTGAAGTGATGTTGCAGCTGTACAGGACTTTGTTTAGGCCACATTTGGAGTACTGTGTGCAGTTCTGGTCGCCTCACTTTAGGAAAGATGTGGAAGCTTTGGAGAGGGTGCAGAGAAGATTTACCAGGAATTTGCCTGGAATGGAGAATAGGTCGTACGAGGATAGGTTGAGAGTGCTAGACTTTTTCTCGTTGGAACGGCGAAGGATGAGGGGTGACTTGATAGAGGTTTATAAGATGATCAGAGGAATAGATAGAGTAGACAGTCAGAAACTTTTTCCCCGGGTACGACAGAGTGTTGCAAGGGGACATAAATTTAAGGTGAAGGGTGGAAGGTATAGGGGAGATGTCAGGGGTGGGTTCTTTACCCAGAGAGTGGTGGGGGCATGGAATGCGCTGCCTGTGGGAGTGGTAGAGTCAGAATCTTTGGTGACCTTTAAGCGGCAATTGGATAGGTACATGGATGGGTGCTTAAGCTAGGACAAATGTTCGGCACAACGTCGTGGGCCGAAGGGCCTGTTCTGTGCTGTATTGTTCTATATTCTATGTTCTAATGCACCTGACCTACAAATCCCTTTAGGCAATTTAGCGTGGCCAGTTGACCTAATCTGCACATCTTTGGACTGGGGGAGGAAACCGGAGCAAACCCACACAGACACGGGGAAAACGTGCAAACTCCATACAGACAGTCGCCCGAGGCTGGAATTGAACCCGGGTCCCTAGTGCTGTGAGGCTGCAGTGCTAACCACTGAGCTACCAACTCAGAGGTATGGAGGGATCAGGCAGTATTGAGTCCATCAATGGCATTATGCACATGAAGCAAGCAATGAGGAATAAAGGCATCAACATCTTTATGGATATCTTGATTGAAGCTCCCAGATTGAGTCTCAATCAACTCGGCTCCTTTGGTCCTGAGTGGAGTTGAGTTTTGGGAACGTAGTTGGTGCTGCTGTCATCCAGACAAACAGAGCTTACCGTCGCATTCCCAGTTGTGCCTTGCAGATGGTGGACAGACTTTGGGGGGCACAGGAGGTAAGCTAATTGCCACAGCATTCCCAGTCTCTGAGAGGTGCAGGTGAAGTGGTTTGGCCATGGTAAATTGACCAGTGTTCAGGTTAGGTGAGTTAACTGTGGTAAATATGGGATCGTGGGAGTCTAGGTCTGGGTGGGATGCTCTTTCAAGAGTTTGTGTGGATGTGATGGGCCAAATGGCCTCTTTCAGCACCTTAGGGATTCTTGTTGTGTCACTACACACTTACTGACCAGACGGGCTGCTCTCTTATCAGAGAGAAGTGACTGGTGGTGATTTAACGTGAGGGCCACCAGACCTTAGGCAAGGGAAGAAGTCGAGAAGGAGAGTCCTTCATGGTAACCTCAAACCAGTGAAGGGAATTGAACCCATGCTGCTGGCATCACACTGCTCTGCAAACCAACAGTCCAGCTAATTGAGCCAGGATGGGCCAATGGGCGGCGAAGTGGCAGATGGAGTCTAATTTAGGTAATTGCAAGGTGCTGCATTTTGGGAAAAGGAGTTAACCGTGGAAAATATGGGATTGTGGGAGTCTAGGCCTGGGTGGGATGCTCTTTGGAGAGTTCGTGTGGTCAGGTCCTAGGGAGTGTTGCTGAACAAAGAGACCTTGGAGTGTAGGTTCATAGCTCCTTGAAAGTGGAGTTGCAGGTAAATAGGATAGTGAAGGTGGCGTTTGGTATGCTTTCTTTTATTGGTCATAGCATTGAGTGGAATCTGAACTGAACCACCCAGTGATCAGGCGGAGTGCTTCGCAGTGCTGTCAACGTCACTCGTGATCGGTTTTCCGACGGCTGGAATTAGACTAATGAGGGAGTAACTGCCCGAATGAGATTTGTCCTGCTTTTTGTCAGGACACACTGTAGCTGGTTGGAGGCGGTGCTGGAGTGGTCTGGTGACTGAACTAGTCATCCAAAGGTCTGTGGTAATGCCCTGGGGTCCTACATTCAAATCCCATTATGACAGGCAGTGGAATTAAAATTCATAAGGAAAGAATATCTGGAATTAACAATCTAACGAAACTGCTGTCAAGTATTGAGGGGAAAAAAAAACATCTGAGTCATAGAGATCTGCAGCGTATGGGTTTTCAGCCATAGAGTCTGCAACAGTCAGTATGCCTTTACAGTGGTTGACAGTCACCATTCAATATTAATCTGCTGCAAGAATAGAGTAAATAGGCAAAGTCTTTTCCCTGGCGTCGGGGAGTCCAGAACTAAAAGGCATAGGTTTAGGGTGAGAGGGGAAGGATATAAAAGAGACCTAAGGGGCAACTTTTTCACACAGAGGGTGTTACCTGTATGGAATGAGCTGCCAGAGGAAGTGGTGGAGGCTGGTACAATTGCAACATTTAAGAGGCATTTGGATGGGTATATGAATAGGAAGGGTTTGGAGGGATAGGTGGGACTAGATTGGGTTGGGATATCTGGTCGGCATAGACGGGTTGGACCGAAGGGTCTGATTCCATGCTGTACATCTCTATGACTATGACTCCATGTGCTGTGACTTTTCCCTCTGTTATGTAATACATAAAGTATGAATTGTGCTACACAGAACACCTCTCGCAAGTGACTAATGCCTCGTGTCATCAGAAGGACACCTGAAATGTTGCGTGCAAGTTTGTTCTCCTTATCGAAGGAAGGATGTTCTTGCTATAAAGGGAGTGCAAGGAAGGATGAGGGAGATTTAAACAATCCTTAGATAAGCACATGGATGATTTTGGGGTAGCGTAGGGGGACAAGCTGAGAATAGTTCACAGGTCGGCGCAACATCAAGGGCCGAAGGGCCTGTTCTGCGCTGTCTTGTTCTATGTTCTATTACCATCTTGATCTCTGGGATGGCAGTGCTGACGTATGAGGAGAGATTGAGTCATTTAGGATTAGAGTCTGCACTGGTCAGAAACAGCTTTTGAGTTCTGAAGCAATGCTGGAAGTTTCATAGTCATCTTTCAGGTATCACTGGGGTCAGGGAGGGTCCCAGCGAACTGGAAAACCCCCTGTTTAAGAAAGGACTAAAGCAAAAGATGGGAAATTATAGGCCGATTAGCCTGACTTCAGTTGGTGGTAAGGTTTTGGAGCCCATTGTGAAGGATTAGATTTCTGAAGACTTGGAAGTGCATGGTAAAATAGGGCAAAGTCAGCATGGTTCCATCAAGGGGAGGTCATACCCGACAAATCTGCTAGAATTGTTTGAGGAGGTAACAAGTAGGTTAGACCAAGGAGAGCCAATGGATGTTATCTACCTGGACTTCCAGAAGGCTTTTGACAAAGTGCTGCATAGGAGGCTGTTGAGTAAGATAGGGACCCACGGTGTTAGAGGCAAGGTGCTAGCATGGATAGAAGATTGGTAGAAGGCATAGAGTTGGGAGAAAAGGGACCTTCTCAGGATGGAAGCCGGTGACTAGTGGTGTTCCGCAAGGCTCAGTGTTGAGAACCACAATTTTTCACTTTATACGTTAATGATCTGGATGAAGGAACCAAGGGCATTCGGGCTAAGTTTGCAGACGATACAAAGATAGGTGGAGGGGGTGAGGCAGAAGAAAGATTTAGACGGGTTCAGAGAGTGGGCAAAGAAGTGGCAGATTAAATCCAGTGTGGAAAAGTGTGAGGTCATGCACTTTGGTCGGAAGAATAGAGGCATGGACTGTTTTCTAAAGGGGGAGAAAATTCAGAAATCTGAAGTGCAAAGGGACTTCGGAGTCCTAGGCCAGATTTCTCTGAAGGTAAACTTGCAGGTTGAGTCAGCAGTTAGGAAGATAAATACAGATGTTGTCATTCATCTCGAGTGGACTAGAATAGAAAAGCAGCGGTGTCCTTCTGAGGATTTATAAGGCTCTGGTCAGACCACATTGAGAGTATTGTGAGCAATTTTGGGCCCCACACCTCAGGAAAGCCCTGGAGGGGGTCCATAGGAGGTTCACGAGAATGATGCCAGGAATGAAAGGCTTAACAGATGGGGAACGTTTGAGGATTCTAGGTCTATACTCGATGAAGTTTAGAAGGATGAGGGGAGATCTAATTGAAACTAACAGAATACTGAACGGCCTGGACAGAGTGGATGTTGGGAAGATGTTTCCATTGGCAGGCAAGACAAAGACACAGCCTTAGAGTAAAGGGAAGACTCTTTAGAACAGAGATGAGGAGAAACTTCTTTAGCCAGAGAGCGGTGAATCTGTGGAATTCATTGCCACAGAAGGCTGTGGAGGCCAGGTCATTGAGTATATTAAAGACTGAGATGGAGATGTTCTTGTTTGCCAAGGGGATCAAAGGTTACAGAGAGAAAGCAGGAAAATGGGGGAATAACCTATCAGCCATGATTGAATGGTAGAGAAAAACTTGATGGGCTGAATGGCCTAACCTCTGCTCTTACATCTTATGGTCTTATGTGATTCACTGGAGTTTAGAAGAATGAGGGGGGAGGAGTCTCATAGAAAATTGTAAAACTCTCACAGGGCTAGACAATTTGGCTGCGCGAAGGATGTTCCCAATGGTAAGGGAGTCCACATATATAACAGTAAGGGGGGGTAATCATTTTAGGACAGACGAGAAATGATTTCACCGGGGAGTGCTGGCCCTGAGGAATTCACAGCCATAGAAAGCAATCGAGGCAAAAACATTGTGTTCCTCTGCTACCGCAAGACGTGCAAAACCTGTGCCCAACCCCCAACTTCTGTCCTAGGTCCCAAAGGATCCTTCCTCATCTGAAATAAATTTACCTGCGCTTCCACAAATGTCATCTTCTATATCTGTTGCACCCGATGTGGTCTCCTCTACGTCAGGGAGACAGGGTGCCTTCTTGCGGATCGTTTCAGAGAACATCTCTGGGACACCCGCACCCACCAACCCCACTGCCCTGTGGCTGAACACTTCAACTCCCACACACACTCCGCTGAGGATGTGCAGGTCCTGGGCCTCCTCCATCGTCAAACCCTAACCACCTGACGTCTGGAGGAAGAACGCCTCATCTTCTGCCTCAGGACCCTGCAATCACACAGGATCAATGTGGATATCACCAGTTTCCTCATCTCCCCTCCCTTCACCTTATGCCAGTTCCAAGTTTCCAACTCGGCCCCGCCCTCTTGACCTGTCCATCGTCCTTCCCATCCATCTGCTCCATCCTCCTATCTGACATATCACCTTCTCCCCCACCTTCATCTACGTCAGCTTTCCCAGCTACCTTCCTCCCAGTCCCAGTCCCAACCCCCCTCCCATTTCAGTCTCAGCCCCTGGCCCACAAGCCTCATCCCTGATGAAGGGCTTTTGCCTGAAACGTCGATTCTCCTGCTCCCTCAAATGTCTGCCCATGATGCAACTTTCAAGGAACTGTGTACCTATAGTCCTCTTTGTTCGACAGCACCACCTAGGGTCCTACCATTTACTGGATAGGTCCTGATTCATTTGGTGTTGAATATCATCAGCTTTTGAATGTGGAATAAAAAAACGTTTGTCTCAGGGGAAGGATTTCAATCGTTAGTGTGACAGGACAAGTACCAAGACATGCATTCACTGCATTGAGAATGTTCCAATAAACTAATGATAGAAACTCCTTTCATCAACAATTCCTGATGAAGGGCTTATGCCCGAAACGTCGATTCTCCTGCTCCTCGGATGCTGCCTGACCTGCTGTGCTTTTCCAGCACCCCACTCTCGACTCTGGTCTCCGGCATCTGCCGCCCTCACTTTCTCCCCCTTTAATCAGTGACACGTACTGAGTGAGTGTGTTCTCGAGCACAGACCGTGGAAAGAGCTTTAACTGGTTATGCTGACCTGGGAAAAAAAACACTCCATTCACAACGGGGGTGATATTGTACAAGTGTGTGTGTGTGTGGCTGAAACTCCAACCAGTTATTCAATTTGTGGAGACTGAGGAGCTGGACGAAATTACAGAAACTGTGGGAAGGGATTCAGAAATCTGCGCACTGTGGAAATACATCAGTACAGAAACTGTTCACCTGCTCTGAGTGTCAGGAGAGATTCATTTGATCACAGCACCCACACCCCGACAGGCTGTTTGCCTGCTGTGTTGTGAGAGAAGTAACGGATGGTCATGGAACCTGTATACAGTCTGATGAAATGATCACTTGAACCCAGAGTAGGCTGTCATTCGTGCGAACACGTTGATAGGGCATTTGTTCCATGAGGCTTTTACAGAACATCCTCCATTATGGGCTTTTCACAGGTCTCTCCTCAGTAGCAACTTAGTGATGCACGATCGGTTTGGATAACTGAGTCAGTCCGTTCTCCATGCTGAATGGTCTCTCGCTAGTGAATTCGCTGGTGCACAGTAATCGGAGATGATCGCCTGAACCCCTGCGTACATGTCGATGGGACATCTTAACTCTGGACTGTTTACAGCCCTTCATGCAACACACAGGCATTTAAGAGTTCCTCATTGATTGTCTGATCAGGGGGGTTAGGGAGGGAAGGCTGTTGAATGAGTGAATCCATTCCCACACTTGGAACAGATAAATCCAGTGTGATTACTTGACGAGTATCCAGATCAGAAAGGGAATTGCATCCCATTCCAAAGGGCCTGTACTTCCAGGGTTTTGCTGGTGTGCCTGAAACTCCACGGTGACAGAGGAGGTGATCGTTTGAAGGATCGTCCACAGATGATCTATGTTCAAAATCCAATGATATTCAGGACTGATGGGTGTATGAATAGGAAGGGTTTGGAGGGATATGGCCTGGGTGCTGGCAGGTGGGACTAGATTGGGTTGGGACATCTGGTCGGCATGGACGGGTTGGTCCGAAGGGTCTGTTTCCGTGCTGGACATCTCTCTGACTCTATGATGAATTGAGTGTTTCTGTCAAGTCTAAATATGATGTTTGGTTTGAGCTTTCAGGCTGCAAATAACTCCCTTTCCAATGCCCTGTGAAATGCTTATTCGGGAGGTAGAAGTCAAAGAGAACACAACAAAACCAAGGCAGGTTGTGAAATTGAGCTTCATGAACGAATAATTTGTACAGCTGGCAGTAGGAAATGGGATCAGCAGTTGTTGGAAATATCTTGTAGTTCTCTGGGGATAGTGCAGTGAAATTAGACTGGATTGCTGTAGAAGGAGATGGCCCAGACTCAATTCTTTACCTCTGATAACGTTTTGTATTCTTTCATGAGATGTGGACATTGCTGGCTTGTCTTTCAGTTTTTAGAACATAGAACATAGCAGCACAGTACAGGCCCTTCGGCCCTCAATGTTGCACCTACCGATAGAGCCAGTCTGAAGCCCATCTATCCTACACTAGAACATAGAAGAATACAGCGCAGTACAGGCCCTTGGGCCCTCGATGTTCCGCCGATCCAAGCCCACCTAAACTACACTAACCCACTATCCTCCATATACCTATCCAATGCCCTCTTAAATGCCCATAAAGAGGGAGAGTCCACCACTGTTACTCGCAGGGCATTCCATGAACTAACGACTCACTGAGTGAAGAACCTACCCCTAACATCAGTCCTATACCTACCCCCCCTTAATTTAAAGCTATGCCCCCTTGTAATACCCGACTCAATACGCGGGAAAAGGTTCATACTGTCGACCCTATCTAACCCCCTAATCATCTTGTACACCTCAATCAAGTCGCCCCTAAACCTTCTTTTCTCTAGTGTAAACAGCCCCAAGTGCCTCAGTCTTTCCTCATACGGTTTTCCTTCCATACCAGGCAACATCCTGGTAAACCTCCTCTGCACCCGTTCCAGTGCCTCCACATCCTTCCTATAGTATGGCGACCAAAACTGCACACAATATTCCAGATGCGGTCGTACCAGAGTCTTATACAACTGCATCATGACCTCCGGACTCCGGAACTCAATTCCTCTACCAATAAAAGCCAGTACGCCATATGCCTTCCTCACCGCACTATTTACTTGGGTGGCAACTTTCAGAGATCTGTGTACATGGACACCAAGATCCCTCTGCTCATCCACACTACCAAGTATCCGACCATTAGCCCCGTACCCCATCTTTTTGTTATTCTTCCCAAAGTGAATCACCTCACACTTAGCTACATTGTATTCCATTTGCCACCTTTCTGCCCAGCTCTGCAGCTTCTCTATATCCTGCTGTAACCTGCCACATCCTTCCTCACTGTCAACAACTCCTCCGTCTTTCGTATCATCCGCAAACTTGCTCACCTAACCTTCTAACCCCTCTTCCAGGTCATTTATAAAAATGACAAACAGCAATGGTCCCAAAACAGATCCTTGCGGAACACCGCTATTGACGGCACTCCATGAAGAAACTTTGCCATCAACTACTACCCTCTGTCTTCTTCCATCCGGCCAATTCCTAATCCAAACCTCCAACTCACCCTCAATGCCATATCTCCGTATTTTCTGCAGTAGCCTACCATGGGGAACCTTATCAAACGCCTTACTAAAATCCATATATACCACATCTACCGCTTTCCCCTCATCAACCTCCTTCGTCACCTTTTCAAAGAATTCAATAAGGTTTGTGAGGCACGACTTGCCCTTCACAAAACCATGCTGACTATCCTTGATCACATTATTCCTATCTAGATGTGCATAAATCCTATCCCTTACAATTCTCTCTAAGACTTTGCCCACAACAGAAGTGAGACTCACCGGCCTCCATTTCCATCCATGTGTTTATCCAATGGTCATTTAAATGGCCTTAAAGTTGGCGAGTCTACTACTGTGGCAGAAGTGGGTACTGCAGATGCTGGAGATTAGACTCAAGATTCGAGCGGTACTGGAAAAGCACAGCAGGTCAGGCAGCATCTGAGGAGCAGCACAATCGACGTTTCGGGCAAAAGCCCTTCATCAGGAATAGCCTGATGAAGGGCTTTTGCCCGAAACATTGACTTTCCTGCTCCTCGGATGCTGCCTGACCTGCTGTGCTTTTGCAGTACCGCTTGAATCTTGAGTCTACTACTATTGCAGGCAGTGCATTCCACACACTTACGATTCTCTGAACAAAGAAACTACCTCTGACATCGGTCCTATACCTATCACCCCTCAATTTAAAGCTGTGTCCCCTCGAGCTTGCCATCACCGACCGAGGAAAAAGGATGTCCACCCTATCTAACCCTCTGATTATCTTTTTTGCATTGGAGAAACTGGTAGTGAGCTGCCCTCTTGAGTTAAAAAATACTGCAACAATACAAGACCTTAGTCTGACCACATTTGGAGTAATTGTGCCAGTTTTGGTCTCAGAATATTTACTTGCCATAAAGGGACTCCAACAAAGGTTTACTTGGTTGATACCAGGGATTGTAGCAGTGTGCTATGAGGAGTGATTGGTTCAGTTGGGCCTGTATTCAATCAGGTTTATTAAAATGAGAGGGGATCTGATTGCAATGTACAAAATACTAACAAGGTTGGAGAGACTAGAAGCAGGAGGAATATTTCCCAAGTTGGGGAGTCCAGAGACAGGAGTCACAGTTGATGAGAAATGCTTTCTTCAACCTCTGGAATTTGCTACCACAGAGGTCTGCGGAGGTCAGGACACTGAGAAATTCAAAATTAAAAGTCACACAACACCAGATTATAGTCCAACAGGTTTATTTGGAAGCACTAGCTTTCGGGGCACTGCTCCTTCATCAGGTGGTTGTGGATTAGAATCAGTCTGACCATTGTGGCACAGACTGCCTCACACAGGGAGCTAACACCTTCAATACATTATCTGGGCCAACGTAACACCATTTGTTAATAGAGTCAGAGAGGTGTACAGCATGGAAACAGACCCTTCCGTCCAACCTGTCCGTGCCGACCAGATATCCCAACCCAGTCTAGTCCCACCTGCCAGCACCCGGCCCATATCCCTCCAAACCCTTCCTATTCATATACCCATCCAGATGCCTCCACCACTTCCTCTGACAGCTCATTCCATACCCGTACCACCCTCTGTGTGAAAAAGTTGCCCCGTGGGTCTCTTTTATATCCTTCCCCTCTCACCCTAAACCTATGCCCTCTATTTCTGGACTCCCCGACCCCAGAGAAAAGACTTTGCCTATTTTACCCTATCTATGCCCCTCATAATTTTGTAAAGCCATAACATTTTTAAAAAGTTTTTCGATTTACATATGAAAGAACTGAAACCAACATGGTCATTCTAAAAGATGAGAGACTTAACAATCCAGGTCTTTTTCAATAAATAATTTCAGTTACATCACGCTGTAAACCTTTGCTGTAAACTCTGTGTCTTACAATCTTATTCTCCACAACCACCTGATGAAGAAGCAGAACTCTGAAAGTTAGTGCTTCCAATTAAATCTGTTGGACTATAACCTGGTGTTGTGTGATTTTTAACGTTGTACATCCCAGCCCAACACCGGCGTCTCCAAATCGAGAATATTCAAGAAAGAGACAGGTGAATGTCAAGACATTAAAGTGTCAAGAGTTATCGAGAGAAAGCAGGAATATGGTGTTCAGGTCGAGGATCAGCTATGATCGTATCGAATAGAGACAAAAAAAAACTCCAGATGCTGGAATCCAAGGTAGACAAGCAGGAGAAAGCGAGGACTGCAGATGCTGGAGATCAGAGTCGAGAGTGTGTTGCTGGGAAAGCACAGCAGGTCAGGCAGCATTCGAGGAGCAGTAGAATCGATGTTTCGGGCATAAGCCCTTCATCAGGAAGTAGGAGGCTGGGAGAACATATTGAATGACAGAGCAGGCTCGGAAAGGCTGAATAGCCGCCTCCTGCTCCTAGGTTCTATGTTTCTTGAACTGTGAAGTCCTCCGTGTGCAGAGACCCTGCTGCGGAGAGCGTTCCAGGATTTTAACCCAGCGACAGCGAAGGAACAGTCAAGATAGATTGTGACTTGGAGGTGAACTTGCAGGCGATACTGATCACCTACCTACCCTTTTCCTTTCAGGTAATGATTTTGAAACATTCTGTCGAAGGTGGAGTCAAGGTATCATGTGAGTGTATCTGTCGCCCCACCAGATACTTCCTGAGATATTTTGCCCCAAAGTAAAAAAAAACATGCTCACGACATTGCCTAACCAGTGTTCTGAATATCTCAGTGCTTCAGTGATACGGATCTGAAATCTTCTTCCAAAAACAAACCTTTGCTTCAACAGTCAAAGTGCTGATGATATTCAGATCGTGCTGAATCGAGTGACTCACTCCAAATATCAAATCGAAATTTTTAACAGTTTTCCACCTGAAAATGTTTCTCCCCAATGTCCATTAAAATGTACTTACAAAACAAAATCACTCTCAGTCTGGGATAGTAATTCAGAGGGGCCAAACTCTTCTCTTTGAGTTTACTCTGTGATAATCCTCCCATTCTGCTATTGTGAGGAAGATATAAGGAATCTGCAAATCCTTCAACCCTGGCAACATCCTTGTAAATCTTTTCTGAACCCTTTCAAGTTTCACAACAAGTGCTGGCAAATGGGACTAGAGTAAAAGAGATGTATAGCACGGAAACAGACCCTTTGGTCCAACTCGTCCATTTTGACCAGATATCCTAACCTATTCTAGTCCCATTTGCCAGCATTTGGCCCAGACCCCTGTAAACCCTTCCTATTCATAAAACCATCCAGATGCCTTTCAAATGTTGTAATTGAATCAGCCTCCACCACTTCCTCTGGCAGCTCATTTCATAGGATGGCGAATTCTGGAATTCTCTACACCAGAGAATTATGAAGGCTAGGTGACTGAAAGTAATGAAAGAGGATGCAGATAGATTTTTTGAATGTCAAGGTGAGGATGGCTTTGAGGACACGGCAAAAAAAAAGTGGAGTTAAAGCCTGGGGCAGGGAGACCTTGATCTTTTAAAATAGCTTGAGAGGATCAATGACCCAAGCCTGCTCCTATTTCCCTGTTCATTCCAACTCCCTGTGAAAGGAATTTGCAAACTCCCTCACTGTCAGTCCAGGATAAAATTCAAAAGAGCCAATTTTTTTTTTAATGGGTGGAAGTTGCTGTGCACAAATCCTCCTCTTCTAGCCCGCTGTCAAAGCAGTTTCTAATTGTGGGGTTGGGGAGCATGTTCCTATCTCAAGGTTTTGCCCTTTGTCCCTTTAAATGCCGCCCTCGCTCCTTCCAGGGGCAGCGATGCGCATGCTTCGCTCCGCGGTCCCGTCCCGCCCCTTCATTGACTCCGATTGGTTGGAGGACCAGCGCTGTCGTCCAGGCCAGGCCCGCCCCCTTCCCCTTACCCCTACCTTTTGGTCCCGCTTCTCCGTCAATGATCCAAACGCCGCCCCGTGCGGGAAAGGGCATGCGCAGCACGGAATTCCGCCCTGCCCGACACTGCGCACGCGCGGTCGCCATTTTAGCAGCTTCCTCAAGTCGAGGTCGGGGTGAGGGGGGTATTGTCGCAACAGGAATTGCTGGAAAGATCTCTGCAGGTCTGGCAGCGTCTGTGCAGAGTAAATGTTTCGCGTCCAAGAGAGTCTCGTCTCCAGTTTGGTTTGATTTGTTACTGTCACGTGTGTTGGGGTACAGTGAAAAGTGTTGTCTCATGTGTAAGTGCAACAGGGTGACAGAAGAGAGTGCAGGATACAGTGTTACAGCTGCAGAGAGAGAGATAAATATAAACATGAACATGAACATTAAAGAAGTCCATTCAAAAGCCTGATAACAGCAGCTTACGTTTGGTCAGAATGAGTTGGAAATTATTATCCAGTGTTTTATTGGGATTTCAATCCAATGGGGATGATGGCACAGAGAGAGTCTGCGCGCGCGTTATGGGGATTCATAACTTGGAGGGAACCAAGGGGACAACACACCACAAAAACTGTAATTGTCTGCTTGCGATTTCTCTACTTCACTGACAGTGAAGGGTTTTTATCATCTTCTTCTGTTACAGGGATTAGAAGAGGAGGGTTTACATCGTGAAACCCAAACAGAACATCAGGTCAAAGTCTGACAGAGTCGCACCATTCGTCAGGAGCTGAACATCACTGCCCTCTGATTGTGGGAGGAGAAGGAATTGTTTCTCTGGTTTGTCTGAGGGTTTAAATTTCAAACACTGGTGGGACTGGAAAAGCACTGGGATGCAAGTGCGCCTGAGTGAGAGTGTTCCAGGAAACTGACTTTGGAAACAGCTTTCGCTAGTTACCCAGACTGAACAGACATTGCATCGTTTAAAGCAGGAGAAACTGCACGTGTTCAGTGTCTGGATAAGGATTGAACTAAACCTTCAGTCTGGAGGGACACAAAGATACTGGCACCATGGAGAAACCATGGAAATGTGTGGAGTGTGGAAAAGGATTCAGATTTCCATCCTGTCTGGAAGTTCACTGGCGCAAACACACTGGGGAGAAACCATTCGCCTGTTTTGAATGTGGGAAGATATTCACTCAGTTATCCAACTTAAATCAACACCAGAGAACTCACACTGGAGAGAAACCATTTCCCTGCCTTGAGTGCGGAAAGAGATTCACTCAGTTATCCAACTTAAATCAACACGTGAGAACTCACACTGGTGAAAAACCGTTTATCTGCCCTGAATGCAAGAAGGGATTCACTCAGTTATCTAACTTAAATCAACACCTGAGAACTCACACTGGTGAAAAACCATTTATCTGCATTGAGTGTGGAAAGAGTTTCACTCAATTATCCCACTTACATCAACACCAGAGAACTCATGCTGGAGAAAATCTGTTCACCTACACTGAGCATTGGAAGACATTCACTCAGTTATCCCACTTAGATTCACACCATGGAGCTCTCGCAGTAGAAAAACTGTTTACCTGCTCTGAATGTGGGAAGGGATTTGCTGATTCATCCACTTTGCAAGTACACCAGAGAACTCATACAGGAGAGAAACCATTCACCTGCTTTGTGTGCGAGAAGAGCTTCACTCAATTATCCCACTTAAATCAACACCAGAGAACTCACACTGGAGAGAAACCATTTTCCTGCCCTGAGTGCAGGAAGAGATTCGCTCAGTTATCTCACTTAACTCAACACCAGAGGATTCACACTGGTGAAAAACCATTTAGCTGCCCTGAATGCAAGAAGCGATTCACTCAGTTAGCAAACTTACACCAACACCAGAGAACTCACACTGGAGAAAAACCATTCATCTGCCCTGAGTGCGGTAAGAAATTCACTCAGTTATCCAACCTGCAATCACACCGGGGAACTCACACTGGAGTAAAAGCGTTCGTCTGCTCTGACTGCGGGAAGGGATTTGCTCAGTCATCCACCTTACGTGTACACCAGCGAACTCACACCGGAGAAAAACCGTTCACTTGCCTTAAGTGCGGGAAGAGTTTCACCCAGTTATCCAACTTACAGCAACACCAGAGGACTCACTGTAAGCCGCGCATTGTCAGGAAGGCGAGATCACATCCGGA
This sequence comes from Chiloscyllium plagiosum, assembly GCF_004010195.1. Taxonomy (NCBI): domain Eukaryota; kingdom Metazoa; phylum Chordata; class Chondrichthyes; order Orectolobiformes; family Hemiscylliidae; genus Chiloscyllium; species Chiloscyllium plagiosum. The sequence goes on from NC_057753.1 coordinate 5,220,595, forward strand.
GTGAGAGAGAGAGAGTCTGAGTGAGTATATAATTTGTTGAGTTTATAGGCAGTCTTGGAATTTGGTGCAGAGGTGCTTTTTGCTTGTGTTCTGACTTGTTGTTTGTAAGGTCTTTTTAAAATGATCAATTGCAGCCCCAAGATCTGGGTCCAGCACAACACAGTGACATCACATTAAAGCCATAACTTCATTGGTTGGTGAAAGCTACTAATGTGACTATCTGTCAAAGGTTACTTGCAGATTGAAGATAAATAGGGTAAATATTTACAGGTTACAAACTAAAAGATCAGTAGAAAATTTGTAAAAATCAAATTAAGAATGAATTAAAAAGAGGTGCAGAGCCAGGTGATGTATTGTACCTGTATGATGTGGGAGCTGGAAGACCCCATTTCGTATCACAATGACCACATCTGTAGCAAGTGCTGGTTGGTTGAGGAACTGCGGCTCAGAGTTGATGAGCTGGAGTCTGAGCTTCGAACACTATGACACATCAGGCAGGGGGCGAGAGTTACCTGGATGTTGTCTTTACAGAAGGCGTTACACCCCTTAGATTAATAACCTCAAATTCAGGGACAGGAGGGTGTGACGGGGATGCAGGAGGTAGTGCAGAAGGAGCCTCAGTCCTTGCCGAATAGGTTTGAAATTCTTGCTCCCTGTGTGGATGACGAACGGCTGTATGGAGAATGAGCAAACTGAGTGCCGTGGTGCAAGTAGCTACTCAACATGGAGAAGGAAAGAGAAGTATAGTTGCAATCAAGGATTGTACAGTCAGGATTTGGAGATGCCGGTGTTGGACTGGGGTGTACAAAGCTAAAAATCACACAATACCAGGTTATAGTCCAACAGGTTTAATAGGAGGCACTAACTTTCGGAGTGCTGCTCCTTCAGGTGGTTGTGGAGTATGAGTTTGTAAGACACAGAATTTATAGCAAAAGTTTACAGTGTGATATTATTCAAATTATATATTGAAAAAGACCTGGATTGTTTAAGTGTCTCATCTGTTAGAATGACCATGTTGGTTTCAGTTCTTTCATATGTAAATCGCAAAACTTCCTTTAAAAGTTACATTCGCAAGTGAACTTTAACAATTGGCGTCATGTTAGCCCAGATAATGTATAGAAGGTGTGCGCTTCCCTGTGTGAGAATGTCTGTGCCACAATGGTCAGACTGATTCTCATCTCAAAAATGGATTTACAGAATCTTACATGGACTCATGCATTTTTTGAGCAAAGTAAAATGTAATTCTACAAGTACAGATTCACCCCACAAACGTATGTGACAAAACTCCCACACGTGTCTATATATATACACACACACACACACACACACACACACGTTTGTGAGGTGAATCTGTACTCACAGAATTACATTTTATTTTGCTCAAAAACTGCATGAATCCATGTAAGATTCTGTAAATCCATTTTTTTTTTAGTTTAAAATCAGTCTGACCACTGAGCAACAGACAGTCTCACACAGAGAAGCTCACACCTTCGATACATTATCTGGGCTAACATGACACCAGTTGCTAAAGTTCACTTGAGAATATAACTTTTAAAAAACGTTTTGCGATTGACAGATGGAAGAACTGAAACCAACATGGTCATTCTAACAGATGAGAGACTTAACAAACAATCCAGGTCTTTTTCAATATATAATTTCACTTTTATCACACTGTAAATTTTTGCTATAAATTCTGCATCTTACAATCTTATACTCCACAACTACCTGATGAAGGAGCAGCGCTCCAAAAGCTAGTGCTTCCAAATGAACCTGTTGGAATATAACCTGGTGTTGTGTCATTTGTAACTTTGTATAGTCAGGAGAATAGACATTGTTCTATGTGGGCATGATCAAGAGTCCTGAAGGCTGTGTTACCTGTGTTCCAGATATCTCCTCTGGGCTATGGAGGGAATGGGAGGGGAAAGATCCAATTATCATGGTCCACCTAGGTACTGACGATAGAGGTTAAGAGAGGAAAGAGATTCAGCTGAGGGAAGTAAAATTTAATTCTACAAGTACAGATTCACCCCACAAACTTTGGGGGTTAGATTAAAAAGCAGAAACAAAAAGTAATCTCTGGATTACTAACTGAGCCGCAAGCTAATTGGCACAGTCTCTGCAAGATTAAAGAGGTAAAGGTGTGGCTCAAAGATCAGTGTGGGAAAAACAGGTTCATATTTCATGGGCAGTTGGCAACAGTACTGGGAAAGGGGAGAGCTGTTCTGATGAGCAAGGTCCACCGGATCTGGCTGGGATCAGAGTCCTTGTAAATTGCACCACTTAGGGTCAAGCATGAGGCTTTAACTAAATAGTGGGGTGTGGGTACACTTCCGTGGAAAATTAAGGAAAACGTTAATGGTGGAGATGGCTCAGCAGAAGTTACGGAAGTTTCCAGAACGAGTCATGGGACTGAGAGTATAGAAAGGATTTGGAATCTAACTTCAGGCCCAGCAGATAAAGCGGCAGCTATGAGAAGGGAGGCAGGCAGTGCAGGACTGAGGGTGTTGTACCTGTATACAAAACAAGGTAAATGAGATTGGAGCGCAGATTGACATTGACAGGTGATTTCGTGACTGTCACAGAGACATGACTCCAAAAGGATCAGGGCTGGGAACTAAATATCCAAGAATACACATCCTATGGAAAGGATATGCGAATATGCAGAGCAGGCTTGATCGTAAGAAATAAAATCGATAAGGAGATGTGATAGAGACTTGGAGGTCATGGAATCTGTGTGGGTAGACTTTTAGTGTCGAAGAGTCCTACAGCACAGAGACAGACAACTTTGGCTCAAACTGGTCCATGCTCGCTCACCCCACTTACTAGCAGTTGGCCCATATCCTTTGAAACCTTTCCTATCCATGTTTTTGTCCAAATGCCTTTTAAATATTGTTAATATACCCGCCTCAACCACTTTTGCTGGCAGCTCGTTCCATGTGCATTTCGCTGTGTAAAGAATTATTGCCCCTCAGGTTCCCTGTTATTCCTTCCCCTCTAACCTTAAACTGATGCTCTCTAGTCCTTGATTCCCCAACTCCAGGATAAAGACTGAGTGTATTCACCCTATCCATGCCTCTCATGATCTGATACACTTCTAAAAGTGCCCCCCCCCCCCCCACCCCTCAGTCTACTACACTCTTAAACAAAAAAGTCCTAGCTTGTCCAACCTCTCCCTAAAACTCAGACTATTGAGTCCTTGGAAATTTCTTCTGCATTTTTTCCAGTTTAACAACATCCTTCCCGTAGCAATGTGACCAAAACTGTACACAATACTCGCTAACATTTTGTCCACCTGCAACATAACTTCCCAACTTCTATACTCAGTGCCCTGACTGATGAAGGCCAGTGTGCCTAAAGCCTTCTTCACTGCCTTATCTACCTGTGACTCCACTTTCAGAGAACCATGCATCTGAACTCCAAGATCCCTCTGTTCCACTACACTCCTTGAGGCCCTACCATGAAACTCGTACCTTGATTTGACTTTCCTCACATTTATCTATATTAAACTCTATTTGCCATTTCTCGGCCCATTTCCCCAGCTGATCATGGTCCAGCTGCAATTTCTGATAACCTTCCTCACTGTCCACAATACCGCTTATTTTAGTGTCATCTGCAAACTTACTAATTATGCCTTGTACATTCTCATTCAAATCATTGATACAGATGACACACAGTATTGGACCCAGCACCGACTCCTGAGGCACTCCACTAGTCACAGGTCTCTAGTCTGACAAGCATCCTTTCACTATTAACCTCTGCTTCCTACCGTCAAGCCAACCGTGTATCCAATTTGCCAGCTCGCCTTGAATTCCATGCGATCTAATCTTCCAGAGCAGCCTACCATGCAGAACCTTCTCAAAGGCCTTACTGAAATCAATATACACTATATCTACCGCCCTGCCCTCGTCAACCTTCCTGGCCACTTCATCAAAGAACTGTAATAAATTTGTGAGGCATGATCTCCCACTCTCAAAGCCATGCTGACTATTCTTAATCAAAGAGGAGAAAGTGAGGACTGCAGATGCTGGAGATCAGAGCTGAAAATGTGTTGCTGGAAAAGCGCAGCACATCAGGCAGCATCCAAGGAGCAGGAGAATCGACGTTTCGGGCATGAGCCCTTCTTCAGGAATATCGACGTTTTGGGCATGAGCCCCTCTTCAGGAATCCTGAAGAGGGGCAACACATTTTCAGCTTTCGTTTCTATTCTTGATCAAACCCGGTCTTTCCAAATCCATGTATAACTTATCTCAGAATCTTCTCAAACAGGTGTTGAACTTACTGGTCTGTAGTTCCTGGGTTTTTCTTTGCAGCCCTTCTTGAATAATGGCACAACATTCACTACCCTCCAGTCTTCCGGGACCTCACTTGTGGGTCACGACGATGCAAAAGTATCAGCCAGATCCCCTGCAATTACTTCTCTAGCCCCTTGCAGTGTTCTTGCATATATCTGGTCAGCACCAGGATATTTATCCACCTTCATACATTCTGATACATGCAACACCACCTCTACTGTGATATTGACTGTCCCCAAGGGATGACCACTAACTTCCCCAAGTCTTATGTCTTCCTCCATGGTAAACACAGAGGAGATATATTCATTCAGGACCTCGCCCATCTCCTGTGCTTCTGCAAATACATGTCCAGTTTGGTCCTTGAGGGGCCCTATTCTCTCTCTAGTTATTCTTTTTCATTTAATGTACTTAAACCTTTATGGATTCACCCTAATCTTCCCAGTCAAGGCTATCTCATGTCCCCTTTTTGCCCTCCTGATTTCCTTCTTCAATAAACTCCTTTATCCCCTATATTCCTCCAGGGATTCCCTTGATCCTGGCTGCCTGTACCTGAGCCATACCTCCTCTTTCTGGCCAAAGCCTCAACATCTCTTGTCATCCAGTGTTCCCTATTCCTGTCAACCTTGCCTTTCACCCTCAGACCTTGAACTCTCAATGTCTCACTTTTAAAGGCCTCCCCTTCGCCTGCAAACAAACTGTTCCAGTCAACCCCTGCAAACTCCTGTCAAATCCTATCAAAATTCATCTTGCCCCAATTTAGAACTTGATTCGCTTGAGGAATTGCAAAGGAAAAACAACTCTGAAGAGTGTTATGTACAGGCTGCTAGCAGCAGTCAGGATGTTGGACAGAAGATAAATCAGGACATTGGAAAAGGCATGGAAGAAAGACACTTAGAATAATCATGGGGGACATGGATGTGTGGGGAGATTGGGACAGTAAGGTTGGGAGTGTATCAGAGTCAACAAAATGTGGCGCTGCAAAGGCACAGCCGGTCAGGCAGCATCCAAGGAGGTTAGCAGCCTGAACGGCTGTGCTTTTCCACCGCCACACGTTTTGACTCTGATCTCCAGCATCTGCAGTCTTCACTTTCTCCAGGTTGGTAGTGGATCCAAAGAAAAGGAATTTGTGGAATGTCCATGGGATTTCTTTTCAAGCAGCTTGAGATAGACTTGACTGGGGAACAGGCAGTTCTGGATTTGGTGATGTGTTGTGAAACATGCTTTATTAGGCAGCTTGATGTGGATAACCTGTTCGGGGGCAGTGACTATTTATTCTTAGAATTCACCCTGCAGGTTGAGAGGAGAGGCTTGAATCAAATGAACTGATATTACAATTGACTAAAGGAAACTACAGAGCGATGGGAACCGAGCTGGCCAGTATTGATTGAATTGGAAGTATAGCGGGGAGATGGTGGAGAGTAGTGACAGGAGTTTCTGGGGATAACTCAGAACGCACATTTATCCCAAGTGCCGCTCAGACACTGAATTAATCACATAGACAGACACAAAGTGGATCCATAACGAGATGAATGTTTTGTGAAGTGATTGCAATAACCTCTCCCTGCCCCCGAGCTACAGGTATTACAGAGACTTCTGACAGTTTGTTTTATGTAAGGCGGGAATAACTATTCATTCCTAACAAAAAGCACCAGGCAAAATTCTAGGAATGGTGATGATACAACTTCTTAAAGCCACGAGCTAACAACCCGCAGTGTGAGCACAAACTCCCCCTTTTTCCCTCAAGGTGGTACTTCAACTTGGCAGATGAGACAAAAGGTTGGTAGTGGAGGTTAGATGTCAGGTTAAAGACAGAGAGGTGGTGAGCTATGTGGCTGGATTCAGAGTGTTTGAGTCTCAGGCTAGCAGTTGCGACCTCCAGTTGTGCAGCTCCCAAATCATTGATATAGGTAACAAACAATAGTGGACCCAGTACCGATTCCTGAAGAAGGGCTTATGCCCGAAACGTCGATTCTCCTGTTCCCTGGATGCTGCCTGACCTGCTGCACTTTTCCAGCAACACATTTTCAGCACTCCACTAATCACATGTCTCCAGTCCAACGAGCGTCCTTCTACTATTACCCTCAGCTTCCTATCACCAAGCCAATTGTGTTACCAACTTGCTGTCGTCCCCCTCACCCGAGCAGCTCTACGATAGTTTGGTGAAGAAAGAGCTGAAAGCTTTGGAAGAGTTACTGAGCTGGTTTGGTTCCTTCCTCTGGCAATGTCCTCGTGGTAGCCGAGGATGCTCACGATACAGCTCCTTGTCAAAAACGGTCTTCCAGTTCACAGTGATCTGTTGTTTGCTTCAAGCAGTGTCCCTGTTTATTCCCTAGTAATCAGGTGCTCACGATTGTCTCCTCTCTGGGAGCAATCCTTTCACGGACCTCGCTGCTGAAGGTCTAGCCATCGACACCTCACACTGGGCTGGTAAAAGAGGCTAAGCAGCAGCCAATCCTGATCCATGCTGATCTTGCCATCGCCAAGGTTGATTTCCCCTGCGCTGGAGACAGTGAGGGTCTTTTCTGACAATTTTAAAAAAAAATTTTAATGTAAGTGATTCGTAGAAGGAAAAGTTTGCACATTCTCCCTGTGTCTGTGTGGGTTTCCTCCAGGTGCTCCAGTTTCCACCCACAATCCAAAGATATGCATGTTAGGGTGAATTGGCCATGCTAAATTGTCCATGGTGTTCAGGGATAGTGTGGGCTAGGTGCATTAGTGACGGGTAAATGTAGAGTAAGAGGGAATGGGTTACTCTTTGGAGGGTCGGTGTGGACTTATTCGGCCAAAGGGCCTGTTTCCACGCTGTAGGGATTCTATGATTGGATTCTATGAACACAGCAGGTCAGGCAGCATCCACTTCCCACACCTCCACCCTCGAACCTCGCCCCTCCAACTGCAACAAGGACAAAACCCCCCGGTCCTCACCAGAGAGGGTGTCCCCTCCCCACCCCTATCTGCTTTCCATAAAGACCATTTCCTCCGTGACTCCCTCCTCAGATCCAAACCCCCCCCCCAACCAACCCAACCTCCCTCCCAACACCTTCCCTTGTCACCGCAGGAATCGCAAAACCTGTGCCCAAATCTCCCCCCCTCGCCTCCGTCCAAGGCTCCAAAGGAGCCTTTCGCATCCATCAAAATTTCACCTGCACTTCCAAACGTCATTTACTGTATCTGCTGCTCTCGATGTGGTCTCCTCTACACTGGGGAGACAGAACACGTACTCACAGAGCACTTCAGAGAACATCTCCGGGACACCCGCAACAACCAACCCCACCGCCCTGTGGCCGAAAACTTTAACTCCCCCTCCCACTCCGCCGAGGACATGCAGGTCCTGGGCTGCCTCCATCGTCACTCCCTAATCACCCCCTCCCTAGAGTAAGAACACCTCATATTTTGCCTCTGGACCCTCCAACCGCACGGCATCGAAGTGGATTTCACCAGTTTCCTCATTTCCCCCCCCCCCTATTCCAGTTCCAACCTTCCAACATGGCACCATCTCTCCCCACCCCCTTGGCTCACAGCCTCATTCCTGACGAAGGGCTTTTGTCCAAATCATCGATTTTCCTGCTCCTGGGATGCTGCCTGACCTGCTGTGCTTTTCCAGCACCACATTCTCAACTCTAATCTGCAGTCCTCACTTTTGCCTAGTTGCTTTTTAAACTTTGTCCACCCCAGTCCAACACCAGCACCCATTAGTGTAGATACCTCAAAATAGAGTACACTGTCACAGAACAATGGGACTCTTATTTAACACAAAGGAGGGAAGAAAATTTTCCTCTTGAGAGTAAAGAATGCCTGGAATTGTCTACCCAGAGAATAGTGGGACTACATGATTGAAAGAAATCCATTTTTGAATGTCAGGGTGTTGAAGTCATAAAAGCAGCTGGCTCAAAAGAGGAGCTGAGGCCTGTGGCGAATGAGCCTTGATCTTTTAATGATTTGGAGATGCCGGTGTTGGACTGGGGTGTACAAAGTTAAAAATCACACAACACCAGGTTATAGTCCAACAGGTTTAATTGGAAACACACTAGCTTTTGGAGCGACACTCCTTCATCAGGTGATTGTGGAGGGCTCGATCGTAACACAGAATTTATAGCAAAAATTTGCAGTGTGATGTAACTGAAATTATACATTGAAGAATTGATTGTCTGTTAAGCCTTTCATCTGTTAGAATACAGTGATAGTTTCACTTCTTTCATGTGTAAATCACAAAACCCTTTTTTAAGAAGTTGCATTCTCGGGTTAGCTGTTAACAATGGTGATAGCGAGACCATGTGTTGAAGGTGTTAGCCCCCTGTGTTCTCTGTCTATGACCTGATGTTTAGGTTGATTCCAATCTAAAAAGTGAAATAACAGAGTTTTACATAAATTCATGCAGTTTTTGAGCTCAGAGTTCGACATGAATCTATGTGGTTTTTGAGCAAAGTGCAATGTAACTTTTTACCAAAAGAATTCACCACACACAATATATATGTGTGCATGTGGGTCTGTCTGGAGTGGGGGTTGTGAGTGTGCAAGTAGTGGAGGTGTGGGGAAGGTCTTGGTGAGGTGCTCATCTGCATTGATAATGTGTTGTAGGTCACGAAGAACATGGCGTAATTTTTCAGCCCCTGGGAAGTACTGAATAACGAAGGGTACCCTGTCAATTTTGCAAGTAGTGGAGGTGTGGGGAAGGTCTTGGTGAGGTGCTCATCTCCATTGATAATGTGTTGCACTCACAACCCCCACTCCAGACAGACCCACATGCACACATATATATTGTGTGTGGTGAATTCTTTTGGTAAAAAGTTACATTGCACTTTGCTCAAAAACCACATAGATTCATGTCGAACTCTGAGCTCAAAAACTGCATGAATTTATGTAAAACTCTGTTATTTCACTTTTTAGATTGGAATCAATCTAAACATCAGGTCATAGACAGAGAACACAGGGGGCTAACACCTTCAACACATGGTCTAGCTATCACCATTGTTAACAGCTAACCCGAGAATGCAACTTAAAAAAAGGGTTTTGTGATTTACACATGAAAGAAGTGAAACTATCACTGTATTCTAACAGATGAAAGGCTTAACAGACAATCAATTCTTCAATGTATAATTTCAGTTACATCACACTGCAAATTTTTGCTATAAATTCTGTGTTACGATCGAGCCCTCCACAATAACCTGATGAAGGAGCGTCGCTCTGAAAGCTAGTGTGCTTCCAATTAAACCTGTTGGACTATAACCTGGTGTTGTGTGATTTTTAACTTTGATCTTTTAAAATAGCTTGAGAGGATGAATGGACCACGCCTGCTCCTATTTCTTATTGTTTATTGCAAACTCCCTCACTGTTAGTGCAGGATAGAAATTCAAAGAGGAAAGTAGCTGTGCATAAATCCTACCCTTCTAACCCCGCTGTCAAAGCAGTTCCCAGCTGCAGTTTCTAACTGGGGTCTTGGGGGTGGGGGGGCATGTACCTGTCTCAAGGTTCTGCCCTTTGTCCCTTTAAATCCCACCCTCGGTCCTTCCAGCTCCAGCGCCGGCGATGCGCATGCTTCGCTCCGCGGTCCCGTCCCGCCCCTTCGTTGACTCCGATTGGTTGGAGGACCGGCTCTGCCGCACGGTCCTCCAGGCCCGCCCCCTCCCTTCCAATGTGTCAATGACTGGCTCCGTGCAAGTCCGCGCATGCGCGGCACGGATTTCATCCCGGAACTGCGGTCTCCACTTCAGGAGCTGCTTCTAAGCAGAATCAGGGTCTTGTCTGCAGCTGTAACCATTAGTCAGAATGAGTTGAAGATAATTACCCTATATTTTACCCAGGAATGAGGGAACGGGGGTTTGCAATTTTGAGGGAGCAAGAGAGGAAAATCCTCCACAGAAACTGGAATTGTCTGTTTTAACGATACCTCTGCTTTACTGACATTGAACAGTTTGGTCGCAGGGACTAGAAGAGGAGGGCTCACATCGGGGAAACCCAAAAGAAACATCAGGTGAAGATCTGACAGAGTCACTCCATTCATCAGGTGCTGAACATCACTGCCCTCTGACTGTGGACGGGGGGAATCTTTGTCTGTTTTGTCTTGAGGGGAAAGATTTCAAACATCAATGTGACTGGAAAAGCACTGAGACACGCACGCCTGAATGTGAGTGTACCAGTGAATTAAGTGACTGCGCAAAGAGCCTTAACCAGTCGCACAGATTGAAGCGATATTGCACCATTTAGAGGAGGAGCTGTACACGTTTTCTCTGTCTGGATAAGGATTGAGCTGATCCTTCAATCTGGAGTGTCGCAAAGATCCTGGCACCATGGAGAAACTGTGTAAATGCGTGGAGTGCGGGAAAGGATTCAGATTTCCATCGAGGCTGGACATACATCGACACAAACAGACTGGGGAGAAACCGTTTACCTGCTCCAAGTGTGACAAAGGATTTGCTCGTTTATCCAGCTTCAAGGTACACCAGAAACGTCATGCTGGGGCGAAGTCGTTCATCTGCACCACGTGTGGTAAGAGGTTCGTTAATTCTTCTGATTTACACGTGCACGAGAAAGTTCACACTGGGGCGAAACTATTCCCCTGTTCTGAGTGTGGGAAGGCGTTTGTTCAGTGATCCAAGTTACAGCAACACCAGCGAATGCACACAGGGGAAAAGCCATTCACTTGCTCTGACTGTGGGAAAGGATTCAGTCAGTCATCTAACTTACATGTACACCAACGAATTCACACGTGAGAAAAACCATTTGCTTGCCCTGAGTGTGAAAAGAGTTTCACTCAGTTATCCCACTTAGGTTCACACCAGAGAATTCACTCTGGTGAAAAACCATTCACTTGCCCTGAATGTGGGAAGAGATTCACTCAGTCAGCAAACTTACATTCGCACCAGAAAATTCATACTGGAGAGAAACCATTCCCCTGTCCTGATTGTGATAAGTGGTTCATTCGGTTATGCAACTTGCACCAACACCAGGGAACTCACAGCAGAGAAAAGCCATTCACCTGCGCTGAATGCGGGAGGGGATTTGTTCAGTCTTCCACGTTATGAGAGCACCAGAAAACTCACAGTGGAGAGAAACCGTTTACCTGCTCTGACTGTGGAAAGAGATTCACTAAGTCATCCAGTTTACTTAGGCATCAGAGAACTTACACTGGTGAAAAGCCTTTCACCTGCGCTGAACGTGGAAAGTGATTCACTCACTTAACACACTTGCATCGTCATCAGAGAACTCACATCGGTGAAAAGCCATTCACCTGTCCTGACTGCTGAAAGAAGTTCGCTCAGTTAACAAACTTAGATCAGCATCAGAGAACTCACACTGGAGGAAAACCATTTCCCTGTCCTGAATGCGGGAAAAGATTCACTCGGTTATCCAACTTAAACCAACACCTGGGGACTCACACTAGAGAAATGCCATTCACCTGCTCTGAATGTGGGAAGGGGTTTGCTCAGTCTTCCAGGTTATCTGAGCACCAGAGAATTCACATCGGAGAGAAACCATTCACCTGCTCGAGCTGCGGGAAGGGATTTGCTCAGTTATCCCACTTGTATCAACACCAGCGAACCCACACTGGCGAAAAACCGTACACCTGTACTGAATGCAGGAAGGGGTTCAGTCAGTTAGCAAACTTAAAAGTCACACCACAGAACCCACACTGGAGAAAAACCATAAACCTGTTTTGACTGCAGGAAGGGATTCGCTTAGTTTTCCAACTTAAACATCAGAGAACTCATACTGGAGAGAAACCATTCACTTGCCCTGAGTGTGAGAAGAAATTCGCTCAGTTATCCAACTTAGAATCACACCAGAGAAATCTCACTGGAGAAAGACCGTTCCCCTGTCCTGCGTGTGGGAAGAGATTCACTCGGTTATCCAACTTACATCAACACCAGGGAAGTCACAGTAGAGGAAAAATATTCACCTGCTCGGACTGCGGGAAGAGATTCAGTAACTCCTTCAGTTTACTTCAGCACCAGAGAACTCACGCTGGTGAGAAACTGTTTACCCGGTCTGACCGCAGGAAGGGATTTGGTCAGTTATCCCAATTGCAGCAACACTAGAGAACGCACGCTGGAGAGAAACCATTCACCTACTCTGTGCGTGGAAAGGGATTCACTCGGTCTTCCAGCTTATGTCAACATCAGATAACTGTCACTTGAGAGAAACTGTTTACCCACTCTGATCACAGGAAGGGATTTGGTCACTTATTCCAAGTGCAGCAACACCAGAGAACTCGCACTGGAAAGAAACTGTTCCCCTGTCCTGAGTGTGGGAAGAGATTCATTAATTCATCCACTTTCCTTAGGCACCAGAGAACTCACACTGGAGAGAAACTATTCACTTGTCCTGAGTGTGGATAGGGATTTGCTCAGTTAACACACTTACATCAAGATCAGAGAATTCACTCTGGAGAGAAACCATTCGCCCGCTCTGAATGCAGGAAGAGATTGTCAGTTAACGAACTTAAAGTCACACCAACAAACTCACACTGGAGAGAAACCGTACACCTGCTCTGACTGTGGGAAAACATTCACTCAGTTATCCCACTTACATTCACACCAGAGAACTGATACTGGAGAAAAACTGTTCACCTGCCCTGAATGCGGGAAGGGATTCACTCAGTTAGTGAAATTAGAATCCCACCACAGAACTCACACTGGGGAGAAACCGTTCCCCTGCCCTGAATGCGGGAAGGGATTCAGTCAATTAGGGAACTTGCGTTCCCACCAGAGAACTCACACTGGAGAAAAGCCATTCACCTGCTCTGACTGCGGGAAGGGATTCACTCAGTCATCCAAGTTACGTGTACACCAGACAAACCGTTCTCCTGCCCGGAGTGCAAGAAGAGTTTCGCTCAGTTACCTCACTTGCATTCCCACCGGAGAACTCACGGAAACTGCGCACTGTCAGGAAGGGGAGATCACATCCGGAGTGAGAGAGAGAGAGCCTGAGTGAGTACACAGTTCGGGGAAATTTGTGGGCAGTGTCGGAATGTGGTGCAGAGGGCTGGAGATGCTTTTTGCTTGTGCCTTGGCTCGTTGTTTGTAAGGTCTTTTTAAAATGATCGATTGAAGGCCAGAGTCTGGGCCCAGCATAACGCACAGAGTGATGTCACAGAAAAGCATGACTTCATTGGCTGGTGAAAGCTACAAATTTGTCTGCCTGTCATTGGTTACTTTCAGGTTGAAGTTAAATGAGGGAAATGGGTTCCAAAGTAAAACATCAAAAGGACGTTTTTTTAAAAATCAAATTAAAAACTAAGTAGATAATGTGGAGATGAAAAACCCCTTAATGTATTGTTTCTGTATGATGTGGGGACTGGTGGCTCCTTTTAGTGGTCTGTAGTGACCCCGTCTGGAGCGAGTGTTGGTTGCTTGAGGAAGAGTAGCTCAGATTTGATGAGCTGGAGTCTGAGCTTCGAATGCTGCGACACATCAGAGAGAGTGACCTGGATGCTATGTTTCAGGAGGCAACGCTCCCCTTGGATTAATGACTTCGAATTCAGTCAGTGGTCAGAGACCGGAGGATCTGACCATGAGCGAGGCAGGTAGAGGCATAGTACCAAGGAGCCCCCCGGCAAGCAGGTTTGGGATTCTTGCTCCCGTGCAGATGCGAGGAAGGGCTGTAAGAGGGATGTGCAAACTGATCACAGCGTGGCGGTACAAGGCATGATTCAAGCTATGGAAGAAAAGAGAAATGTAGTTGTCATCAGGGATTGTATAGTCAGGGGAATAGACACAGTCCAGGATCAAGAGTCCTAAAGCTTTGTTTCCGCCTGGTGCTTGGGTTGAGGGTATCTTACCTGGGTTTCAGAGGAACTTGTGGAGTGGGAGCAGAAAGATCCAGTTGTCGAGGTCCACAAAAATACCAATGGTGTAGGGAGAAAGAAGGAAGAGGTTCTGCTGAGGGAATATGAGGCGTTAGGATCTAAAAAAAAAACAAACCAAAAGGTAGCAATCTCTGGATTACTAACTGAGCCAATCGGTACAGTGTCAACAAGCTTTAAGAGGGAAGCCCGTGGCTCCAAGATCAGTCTGGAGAAGATGGTTTGAAATTAATGGGAAATTGGCACCAGTACTGGGGAAGGAGAGAGCTGTTCCAGTGAGGCAGACTGCACCTGGATCAGGCTGGGATCAGAGTCCTTACAAATTGCATAACTTGGGCTGTGGATAAGGCTTTAACCAAACAGGGAGGCGTGGGTTCAATTGCATGGAAAGTTAAGGAAAACGTTAAAGGTGAGGTTATAGAAGTTTCCAGATATTAGGATAGAGAGTATGGAAAGGATCAAGAACTGAATTTCAGGCCCTAGTGGATGAGGGGGCAACTATGAGAAGGGAGGCAGTTAATGCAGGACTTGAGGATGTTGTACTCAGATGCATGCAGCATATGAAACAAGGTAAATGAGGTTGTAGCGCAGATTGACATTGACAGCTATGATTTTGGGAGTATCACAGGGATGTTGCTGAACAGGATCAAGGCTAGAAACAAAATATCTAAGGATATGTGTTTGATGGAAAGGACATAGACAAAGTCTTTTCCCTGGGATCGGGGAGTCCAGAACTGGAGGGCTTAGGTTGAGGGGAAAGATATAAAAGAGACCTAAGGGGCAATGTTTTCATGCAGAGGGTGGTATGTGTATGGAATGAGCTGCCAGAGGAAGTGGTGGAGGCTGGTATAATTGCAACATTTAAGAGGTGCTGGCAGGTGGGACTAGATTGGGTTGGGATATCTGGTTGGCATGGACGGGTTGGACTGAAGGGTCTGTTTCCATGCTGTACATCTCTATGACATGCAAATGAGCAGAGAGAGCAGGCAGTGAGAAACAAAATGGATCCGAACTAAAGCTGCTCAGGAGATTTAACCTAGTAAGGTGGGGAGGGCGGTGGGGGTGGTTGGGATCCGGGAGATAGTGAGGAAAGAGATCAGTCTGAGACTGGTACAGTTGGGAAGACGAGCAACTCAAATGGTCAGGGCAGCCAGGAACAAAGCAGAAAATGATGTGGTAGTAAAGCAAACTGCATTTCTTTCAATGCAAGAGGCCTAGCAGGGAAGGCAGATGAATTCGGGGCATGATGAACATGGCATTGGGATATCATAGCAATTACAGAGATGTGGTTCAGTTATGGACAGGACTGGCTGCTCAAAGTTCCAGGATACAAATGCTACAGGAAGAATGAGGAAGGGGAAATGGTATTTTTGATAAGGGATAGCATTACAATTTGTACTTAGGGAGGATTTTCCTAGGAATACGTCCAGGGAAGTTATTTGGGTGGAACTGAGAAATAAGAAAGGGATCATCACCTTATTGGGATTGTACTGTGGAACCCCTCCCCAGTAGTCAATGGGAAATTGAGAAACAATTTTGTGTAGAGATCTCAGTTTTCTGTAAGAATAATAGGGTGGTTATGGTAGGGGATTTTAACTTTCTAAACATAGACAGGGACTGTCATAGTGTTAAGGGTTTAGAAGAAGAGGAATTTGTTAGGTGTGTACAAGAACATTTTCTGATTCAGGATGTGGATGTACCTACTAGAGAAAATGCGAATCTTGACCGACTCTTGGGAAATAAGGCAGGGCAGGTGGCAGTACAGGAGCACTTTGGGCCAAGTGACCATAACACTCTCAGTTTTAAAATAGTGATGGAAAAGGATAGACTGGATCTAAAAGTTGAAGTTCTAAATTGGAGGAAGGCCAATTTTGACGGTATTAGGCAAGAACTTTCAAAAGCTGATTAGGGTTGGTTGTTCGCAGGTAAAGAGATGGCTGGAAAATGAGATGCCTTCGAAAATGAGAGTCCAGAGACAGTATGTTCCTGTTAGGGGGAAAGGTGAGTCTGGTAGGTGTAGGGAATGCTGGGTGACTAGAGAAATTGAGGGTTTGGTCAAGAAAAAGAAGGAAGCATGTGTCAGGTATAGACAGCAAAGATCGAGCGAATCCTTAGAGTATAACGACAGTAGGAGTATACTTAAGAGGGAAATCAGGAGGGCAAAAGGGGACGTGAGATAGCTTTGGCAAATAGGGTTAAGGAGAATCCAAAGGCATTTCATAAATACGTTAAGGGCCAAAGGAAAAATAGGCAGAGAATGGGGCTCCTCAAAGATTAGCCAGGCAGACTGTGTGTGGAACCCCAGAAGATGGGGGAGGTACTAAATGAGTATATTCCGCATCAGTGTTTACTGTGGAGATGTAGAATGTGGGGAAATAGATGGTGACATCTTGAAAAATGTACAGGACATTGGTTAGGCTACTTTTGGAATATTGTGTGCAATTCTGGTCTCCTGTCTTTCGGAAGGATGTTCTTAAACTTGAAAGGGTTCAGAAAAGATATACATGGATGTTGCCAGGGTTGGAGGATTTGAGCTATAGGGAGAAGCTGGAGAGACTGAATAGGCTTGGGCTGTTTTCCCTGGATTGTCGGAGGCTGAGGGGTGACCTTATGGAGGTTTATTAAATCATGATTTTATATTTATCCTATGACAAGATAAATATCCAAGGCCTTTTCCCTGGGGTAGGGAAGTCCAGAACTAGAGGGCATAGGTTTCGGGTGAGAGGGGAAAGATATAAAAGGGACCTAAAGGGCAGTCTTTTCATGCAGAGGTGGTGCGTGTATGGAATAAGCTGCCAGAGGAAGTGGTGAAGGCTGGTACAATTACAACATTTAAAAGGCATCTGGATCGATATATGAATGGAAGGATTTAGAGGGATACGAGCCAAATGCTGGCAAATGGGACTAGATTAATTTAGGATATTTGGTCAGCATGGACGCGTTGGACTGAAGGATCTGTTTCCATGCTGTACATCTCTGTGACACTGACTAAGTGATGTAGACTTGGAAGGCTTGGAATCTGTGTGGGCAGAATTGAGGAACTGCAAAGGAAAAAGGACCCCGATGAGAATTATATACAGGCCTCCCAGCGGTAGTCAGGATGTGGGGCAGATAATAAATCAGTAGATTCAAAAGGCATGTAAGAACGACGCTATTACAATAATCTTGGGGGACAGATATGCAGGTAGACTGGGAAAATCAGGTTGGTACTGGATCACAAGACAATGAATTTGTGGAATGTCGATGGGAATATCTTTGGAGTAGCTAGTGGTAGGGCCCGTGAAGGAGCAGGCAATCCTGGATTTGGTGATGTGTAGTGAAGCAGTCCTGATTAGGTAGCTGATCGTGAATGAACCCTTCAGAGGCTGTAACTGTTCTCGGAATAACTATTTATTCCTGACAAAACAGCACCAGACAAAATTCTGGGAATGGCACTGAGGCAATTGCTTAGTCATGCGCTAAAAACCTGGAATATTAGCCCAAATTCCCTATTTCTCCCCAAGCTGTTATTTCAGCCTGTGATACAAGACAAGTCGGTCATGGAGGTTAGCTGTCAGGTTAAAGGTAGAAAGAGAGAGAGAGAGAGGTGGTGAGCTGCGTGGCTGTGTTTGGTGTGTTTGAGTGATGTGCCATCAGTCCCGATGTGCTAAACCCCTCTGAGTAGATTTGCAATGATTTGGTGAGGAAAGAGCTGAAATCTTTCAGAGTCACCAAGTTGGGTTATGTCGTGATTGGAATGAGGTCGACATCGTTGACTAATATAACGAGGCAACTGGAATCTCCTCAGCTCGGAGGATTGACTCCGAGCTAGCTAGCCACTGCCAGTACCATACGCAATTAAATAAACGGTGGATTGCTGATGGAATACTCGGCTCTGTGCACTTATTTCAGGCTGGTTCCTTTTTAGATTACATTAGATTCCTTACAGTGGGGAAGCAGGCCCTTCGGCCCAACAAGTCCACACCGACCCTCCGAAGTGCAACCCACCCAGACTCATTCCCCTACATATACCCTTCACCTAACACTACGGGCAATTTAGCATGGCCAATTCACCTAACCTGCACATTTTTGGACTGTGGGAGGAAACCGGAGCACCCAGAGGAAACCCACGTAGACATGGGGAGAACGTGCAAACTCCACACAGACAGTTGCCCGAGGTGGGAATTGAACTCGGGTCTCTGCCGCTGTGAGGCAGCAGTGCTAACCACTGTGCCAACGTGCCGCCCATCTGGACAACCTTCTCATAGTACCCTACCAATTGGACACTCATTCTATGGCCTGGTGCCAAAAATAGTCCTCCAGTTCGACTTTTACTGCTCCAGTCACAGTTACCTGTTGTTTTGATTCAGGACAATCTCCCCTTGGTTTTTACTAATTGGACATTCGGGGGGGGGTGTCTCCTCTCTGGGTACAATCCTTTCTTGGAATGTGCTGCTCAAGCTCCAGCCATTGACTCCTCGGACAGGCTGGAGGGATGTGGCTTTTACTGCACTGACCCCTAGTTTTTCCCTGCAGATTGTGACTGTTATGTTTGCACTTATTGTGAGGTTATGGGTTTAAGTACCCTTGTAGCTTTGGTTGGCTTTCTGCAGTTAGGAAATGACCGTGAGTGGGCAACAGAGTTGTTTGTCTGTAATGGGGGTAAGCATGAATATGGTATGGTGAATCGGATGTTAAACTAACAACAAAAATCCCTTCTGTTGCAGCAAACTGATGTGCTGGCTGCTGCGGTGCCTGTTTCCTCCTGCCTTGTATGGCATGAGATCTGCCATCACCTGCACAATCTCACCACAGGATACAGTCTAGAGGATGAAGTCGTCATAATAACAACTGCATGCAAAATAATTGTAATGGTTTACCAGGTGAAATGTGTACTTTGTTGAACTTTCATTACACATGTAACGACCCATATTCACGGAGAACGCCAGGAAACAGGAATTAAGAATGCTACTGTTACTGGATGACATGGAATAGCATTGCACCCCGACAGAACTAGATGGCACCTTACCATTGACCTGAAATAAGTCTATAAGAAGGCAGTGCCTAAAGTAGGCCCTGCCTAGCAGTAGCTGACATGAAAATTGGCATAATATAGTGCCTTGAAGTAGTGATTTGCCACTGTATCCCAGATGTTACAGAGATAAAGGGACATGGATTCTGGGGTTTGGGGTTATGATGGGGTGAATGGAAGGGCCCATCCAGTGACATACAGATACCCCATCTTCAGTGGTAGTATGATACATGTACCCCAGTGTTCAAACAAAATATTGTTTTGGCTGTGACGGAAATAACTAATGAAAATAAAAATCACCCTTCCATTGCTGCCCTTTACACACCCCCATTAACAATGCAGAGGTGTGGCAGAAGAGTTGTACTCTCTCCCATTCAAAATGGAGCAGAGACAGAGATGGGTGCATTAAATTCTATGGTTGTTGCAACTTTACAAAACAAGATTGCTCAAATTGGGCAACTCACTATTAGCTGCTGTATGGAACAAAACCATCAGCACGTAAGGATTTAGCAAATTGGTGTCTGGCCAACAATGATTTGGAAGCTTGCTGATAGCCTTGTCTGGGGCATCGCACTCACAGACCTTAACGCTGAAGCTATTTGAACAGACGGTAACTTTTTAGCGACTTTGACAAAATTGAATGGAGTAACACCTCATTGCTATCCAGGTATCTGTGGTCTCGCAAACGATTATTAAGTCTCTCATGTGCTAACTTTTAACGGTTAAACCTGATTTATGTAAAACTAATTGAAACGCCACAGTACGCAATGCTCCTTTTTGATTTTAAATAGTACACAGTGATAAATATGGTGCAAGTTTATCGCCCCATCTGTTGGGAGGTATGTTGTGGGAACCTGTATTTATGGGAAATGGCTGGATGATAACAATCAAACCCACAGGTGGGTGGTTGTGAATAGCCTGAAGGCCTAGTGTGCCTCTTCCACACCCCTGCCTTCGAACCATGTAGATTGTAGTCTAGCAGGGCTACCTGCACATGAAGGAAATTACTGTCAGTGATACAGCCATTCACACAACTGGTCCTGTCCACAGGTGTGTAACTAGTACTCATACAGTATATCTTAATGATGAGAGAGAGAGAACCGCCCAGCAACTTCTATAGTGACAAAAGTTATGTTCTTTATGATTTTTTTGTTGGAAATAAAACCTACAGAATTAAAGAATGGGAAATGATGACCTTGGACTGTACCATTAACCAATGGAGGATACTTCTACATGTGACATTTGAAACACTGAGGGCTTTCCTTGCACATTATAAACAGATTTGCTCTCATTTGGCAGCAGTATAATGTATTGCTGTGAAAACCTGCCATGATCAGCTATGATCCATTAATTGGTTTAGAAGACAATTTAGGAACTCTTGTTGTGTATTTAAGGGATGGTTAGCAAAAGCTAGCGAGCTCTTACGGCACCCAGTTATTGTAATTTTGCTAACTGTTTGCTTTTTTTTAATCACCTGATTAATGGCTTGTCAACTTTGTCACGTGTATAATTAGCTTGCAACCGTTGAACAACACATTGTTCTGATTACCTGGTTTGAAGATATTAAAGGATATTCTGGTGTACAAATTCAAAAATGATACCTCGAAGCCAGACCAATTGTGGACGTGATAATAAGCAATTGATGGAGAGTGGAGGAATACATGAACACAGACTTTTGTTTTTACAAGAAAGTGGCCTTGGCGTGAGAACAGGCTGTTTTGCAAGGATAACAGAACTTGTTTTTGACTTACTTGTGACCTCCAGGCATTGAGGAAAGCTTTGGAAAAGTACACAGAAGAGGTAGTTCAGCACATAACAGCAAGTCCAGTGTATTATGAACACTGGGGACTTGTCCCAGTTTGTTGGTCTTCACGAACAGACTGGGTTCACGCAAAGTGCCCTGGAAATTGAGATTGAGCTCCGAGTGCCAGCTCTTGCCAGGGTTCTGGACAAGCAAAAGAGCATGAGACTCATGTTTGAATATATCTAAAGCAGTTGAAGGTAATCATTTTGTTTAAGTATGTCTAAAGTAGTGTAAGCTAATAATTGTCTGATTACTTGATATATGTTAAGTAACCTAAGCTAACATATTTGCATTATATCGAAGCGCACATGTTCCCCCACCCACAAAATCAGCCCATACTGTATGTCAGTTCAGGACAGGAGACATTGGATGGATGAGGAATGGGTGGGTGAGTGGTTGAAAGAATGTTCAGTGAAGGTGGGCCGTCCTTGGTGCTGTGGTGGGGGTTGTTCATTCTGAAGAAGTCCCACCTGAAATGGTGACCACTAATTTCTCACGTTTCGATAATGAGTGATCTGCTGTCTATTTCTCCATGTTTGGTTTTCCGTTTCCATCTGTCTGGGGCTGTCCCAGAGTTTAGGTTTTGTTTCAGTTTGTATGGCACACCTGTTTGATCTCAGCTGGAATGTCATGTCCACTTCTGGAAGGATGTGAAGCATTAGAGAGGGTCACCAATTTAATACAGAACAGAAAGAGATCCTTTGGCCCATCTTGTCTGAGTCAGTCAGCAAGTACCTATTTCCCTGCACTTGGTCCATAGCCATTCATCAAAATATTTCTTCAACGTTGTGATAATTCTTGCCTCTACGCAATGAATTCCAGATCCGTACCAACTTACGGCTGAAAAGATTCCTTCTCAAATATCCTCTCGTGCGTCTATGCACCCTTTTTATTGTTCCTGTTAACTAATAGGGGAAGATTTGTTCCTATCATCCCTATATCTGCCTCAAGTTTGTAACCTCAATCAGGTTCCCCCCTCGACCTTCTCTGCTCAAGGAAAACACTTACCCGGCCTTTCTACATTGTTAAACTGCTCCATCTGAGGAACATGTCAGTGAATCTCCTCTACACCCTCTCTAGTGCAGTCACAACCATCTACTGTGTCTAGAACTGCACACAATATTCCAGCTGTGGCCTGAGCAACATTGTTTACAGTTCCATAATAACCTCTCTGCTCATTTTCACTACCTCAACAAATAAATGCCTTCTTAACCAACTGTTCTGTTGAGTGCAGATTTGTTTTCTTTAATCTTTCCCAGGATATGTGTATCTCCAGCAAGCCTGGCATTGAGTGCCTATCACTAAATGTCGTGGAGAAGGTGGTGGTGGTAAGTGACAGCGATCTGTAGGGAGTTCCAGGATTTCACCTCGTGACACTGAAGGGTCAGTCGATCAGGATGTTGCGCACCATTGGTAGCTTGGATTGAGGTTTCAGCCTCAAAAAAAAAACTTCTTCTCAATCTGGGACAGAAACCCGGTTGGATATTTTTGCTCATAAATCATCCCTTTCTAAGCTCCTATCAATGGTGTTTGCAAAAATCCATTACTGTCAGTCTAGGATTAAAAATTCAGAAGAGCCAAATACTTGTCTTGGTTTTAGCTTGTGTGTTAATTCTCCCACTGTGATGAGGAATCTACAACTATATAATAGGTTAAGTGAGTGGGCAAAAACTCACTCAACCTTTGTTTGCAGATGTAATTTTACTGTAGGAAAGAGCGTGGTCATGAACTTCAAGAGGAAGAGTCAAAAGGCAAGCAGTCATTTAAATAGAGAGTCCAAAGAAGAGCAGCTCAGAGAGGTCTTGTGCATGAAACACACATGAAGCAAGTAATTAAGGCAAATATAATTGGGTCTTTATTACCGGGCTGTTATGAGTTTGCAAATAGGGAAGTTTTGTTTTAACTGCACCAAGTGTTGGTGAGTGCAATTGTAGAATTGATTAGATTAGATTAGATTCCCTACAGTGTGGAAACAGGCCCTTCGGCCCAATATGTCCATACCGACCCTCCGAAGAGTAACCCACCCACACCCATTCCCCTACCCTATATTTACCCCTAACTAATGTACTTAACACTACGGGCAACTTAGCATGGCTAATCCACCCTAACCTGTACATCTTTGGACTGTGGGAGGAAACAGGAGCACCTGGAGGAAACCCATGCAGACTGGGAGAATGTGCAAACTCCACACAGTCGCCTGAGGCAGGAATCGAACCGGCGCTGTGAGGCAGCATTTTAAGAAATGATATGGAAATGGTGCAAAAGAGATGAACTCGGCTGATTACTGGGATGAAGGGACTGACATGTCAAGAATGGCTGAGCTGCTTAGCTCTCAGTTTTGAAGATGTCGTATTGGAATTAAAACGTGAACTGTTTTATTCTCTACAGATGCTGCCAAATCTTTGGCGTTTCTGTAACGTTTTCTGTTTTAGGCATTTATTAATTAGTGTTTACAACAATGGGGGTGACCTTTTTCAAACATATAAAATTCTAAGGGGTGGTGGTTTTTGAAAAGAAAGATGATGAGATGTTGCCACTTGTGTGGACATACTGAAATGGGATTCACTGTTTAAAGAATAATGGGTCTCATTTAAAATAGAGAAGGGAAGAAAATACTCTTCTGAGGGTAGGGAAGATCTGGAGTTTTTTTACCCATAGAATTGTGGAGGCTAGGGCACAAAGTAGTTAAAGAGGATGTGTAGAGATTTTTGAAATGTTTGGGTCCTGAGGGCTTTGAGACGCTCGCACAGAAGACAATGCAAGCCTGGGGCAGATAGCCATGATCTTTTAATATAGTCGGAGAGACTTGAGGGGATGAATGGCCTTTTGCCTGCTCCTATTTCTTACGATTATTCCAACCCCCGTCAAAGGAATTTCCAAACTTCTCTTTGTCAGTCAGGATGGAAGTTCAAAAGAACCAAATAGTTTTCTTGGGATGAATAAGTTATCTCCTTCTGGCCAAAGGAAACAAAGATGTTGGAAATCAGAAACCAAAGACAGAATTTGCTGGAAAAGCTTAGCAGCGCCTGTGGAGAGATAGCATGGAACAGCCTCTTCCCTGCTGTTAGCAGATTTTTGAATGGACTGCTTTAATGTTAATGTTGATCTTTCTCTGCACCATCTCAGCAGTTGTAACATTGTTTCCTGCACTCTCTTCTGTGTTTCCCTGATGTATTGTATGATCCATCTGTCAGGCACACAAGGCAAGACTTAATTGTACCTCTGTTCTTGTGATTCGAATAAATCAGGAAGTGTTTTGGGCCCAATGACCCTTCTTTAGAACTGATTGTATTTGGGAAATTGTTGATAATATGCTACAGAAGGGGTGGATGGGGAGAGAAGGAGTAAATGATAGGTGGAGATGGAGCCTAGAGAGAGAGAAACAACCCATCCCACCAGCATCCACATCCAAAGGATCAGTAGCTGCCATTTCAGTCAGAGACAAAAAAAAACTACAGATGCTGGAATCCAAGGTGGACCAAGCTGGAGGCGGGAAGAACACAGCAAGCCAGGCAGCATCAGGAGGTTCAGAAGTCATTTCGGATGTAACCCTTCTTCAGGACTGGGGGTTGGTGTAAGGGGAGCTACGTATAAAGGGAAGTGGGGGAGGGGGTGGTGAGGTAGGTAAACATAGGTATAGGGTATGATCTGGAGGAATAATGCCTCGTCTTCTGCCTAGGCAGCCTACAGCCTGGAGGATTCACGACATTGAGTTCTCAATTTCAAATGACCTTCCCTGCCATCTCTTAACTCCCTTCCCAGCCCCTCATCCCTCTTCTATTCCTCTGATCGACCCTTCCTTCCAGCTACCAACTGGATTCATTCCTCCCATCAAAAACCAGGACGTACCCTCTGCCTGTGTTCAACAATCCCTACCTCACCACCCTACCCCCTTTATCTGCAGCTCCCCTTACACCCACCCCCAGTCCTGAAGAAGGGCTACACCCGAAATGTTGACTTCTGCATGTCCTGATGCTGCCTGGCTTGCTGTGTTCTTCCATCCTCCGGCTTGTCTACCTCCTGCCACTTCTAGCAGGTTGCCACACCAGTGACCCTTTGTCAGCCTTCCGCGGGGACCATTTATTCTGGGATACCTCCAGCCCCTCTTTCAATGCCTTCCTGTAGCTCCATGTAGACAAGCAGGAGGCTGGAAGAACACAACAAGCCAGGTGGCATCAGGAGGTGGAGAAGTCAATAGTATAGGTATAATCCTTCTTCAGAAATGGAGGTGGGGGAGAGGGAGCAGCTGATGAGGGGAGGGGGCAGAATGGTGAGGTAGTGATAGGTGAATACAGGTGGAGGGTATGACCTGGTTGGTTGACAGGAGAGATGATAGGTTGGAAGCTGGAAGGAAGGGTCAGGTGGAATGGAAGGGAGGAGCTAGGACTGGAAGGGGTGTCAGAGGATGGTTGGAAAGGTTAATTGAAATTAGAGAACTCAATGTTGAATCCTTTGAGCTGTTGGCTACCCAAGTGGAAGATAAGGTGGTGTTCCTCCAATTTGCCGTCTGATTCACTGTGGTAATGGGATAGGACGAGGATGAGGGATTGAGAAAGGGAATTGAAATGGGCGGTGACCAGGACATCAGGCTGGCCCTTACGGACCCAGCTGAGATGCTGAGCGAAATGATCCCTAAGTTTACGTTTGGTCTCTCCGATGTAGAGAAGACCATATCGGGAGCACCGGACGCAGTAAGTTAGGTTGGAGGAGAGACAGGTGAACCTCTGTTTAACCCAGAATGACTGTTTGAAGCCCTGGATGGAGGTGAGACAGGAGGTGTGCTGGCAGGTTTATTAGATTAGATTACGGCTGGAAATGTGTTGCTGGAAAAGCGCAGCAGGTCAGGCAGCATCCAAGGAACAGGAGAAGACGTTTCGGGCATAAGCCCTTCAGGATTCCTGAAGAAGGGCTTATGCCCGAAACGTCTTCTCCTGTTCCCTGGATGCTGCCTGACCTGCTGCGCTTTTCCAGCAACACATTTCCAGCTCTGATCTCCAGCATCTGCAGACCTCAATTTCTCCTCATAGATTAGATTAGGCCCAACAAGTCCACACCGACCCTCCGAAGAGTAACCAACTTCCCTCTGGCTAATGCACCTAGCACTATGTGTAATTTAGTATGGCCAATCCACCTGACCTGCACATCTTTGGACTGTGGGAGGAAACCCACGCAGACACAGGGAGAATGTATAAACTCCACACAGTCACCCAAGGGTGGAATCGAACCTGGGTCCCTGGCGCTGTGAAGCTGCAGTGCTAACCACTGAGCCACCATGCTGCATCTATGGGGAGAGTGGCTGCGAACCAAGGAGTGATGAAGGATGTGGTCCTTGCTGAAGGCAGAGAGGGATAGGGAGAGGAAGATGTTCTGGGTGGTGGGGTCAAATTGGAGTAGGCAAAAGTGTTTGAGGATAATACATTGAATGTAGAGACTAGTGGGATGGAAAGTGAGGACAAGGGGGACCCTGTCTTTATCATGTTTGGAGGGGGCAGGTTTAGAGCAGTGGAGCAGGGAATGGAAGGGGTGTGGTGGAGGGCTGCCTGGATAGCAGAGGGGGAAATGCACGTTGTTTAAAATAAGTGGACATCTCGGACTTTGGGAGTGGAATGTTTCCTCATCAGAGCAGATATGATTGATTTGGAGGATTTGGGAAAAACGAGATGGCGTGTTTGCAGGATTTGGGGTGGGAGGAGGTGTAGTCCAGATAGTTATGGGGAGTCTGTGGCTTTATTGTAAATGTCAGTCCGCAAACTGTCACCAGAGATGGAAAAGGAGAGGTCAAAACAAGGGGAGGGAGGTGTCCAACATAGACCTGGTGAATTTGAGGGCAGGTTGGAAGTTGTTGGCGAACTGAATGAACTGCTCCATTCAGGGTGGATGCAGGATGCAGCACTGATGCAGTCATCGATGAAATGGCAGAAGACCTGGGGAACCATACTGTTCGATGTAGCTGACAAAGGACTGTTCGATGTAGCTGACAAAGGAGTAGGCATTAGGTAGGACCCATGCAAGTGCTCATGGCCACTCCCTGGATTTGGAGGAAATGGGAAGAGTTGAACAAAAAGTTTTTGAGGGTAAGGACTAATTCAGCGAAGCGAAGGTGGGTATTGATGGAGAGGAGTGGGATGGGTCTGTTGGAGAGGAAGAAACTGAGGGCCTACAGGCAATCCTTGTGGGGACTGGACGTGTATAAGGACTGCACGTCCATAGTGAAGATGGAGTGCTGGGTTTGGGGCAGGGAAGAGATGAGGGTGTGGGAAGTGCCTGGACCGAGGGGGAGAAAATGAAGTCAAGGTAGGAAGAAGTGAGTTCAGTGGGGCAGGGGCAAGTGGATATGATGGGTTGGCCAAGTTAGTTGGGCTCATTGGATCTTGGGGAGCAGGGAGAACCAGGCAGTGCAGGGCTGGGGGCTATGAGATTGGAGGCGGTGGAGGGGAGATCATTAGAGGTGCTGAAGTCACAGACTCTGTCGGCACTGGTGGCCTGATGGGTCATGGTGGGGTTGTGGTCAAGGGGGAGGTACAACGTGGCATACCTTCCTGAGCAGTTCCACTTCTTGTGTTTACTTCCTCCCTCCTCCCTGTCAAAGGGAGTCCAGACACAGTTTCCAGATGAAGCAGCAATTTACCTGCACTTCAGTCAATCCAGCCTATTATATTTACTGCTGATATGTAGTGGCCGGTACGTTCTGGAGGCAAGTGCAGACTGGGTGACTGCTTTGCAGAACACCAATGTTCTGTCTGCCTATATGACCCTGAACTTCTGGTAGCCTCTATTGGGTATGCTGCAATGAAGCTCAGCTAAAACTGGAAGAAGGGCACCTCATCTTCCACTTGTAAACCCTGCAGCCTCTGGACTCAATATTGAGTTGAACGATGTTCAGGCTTGAGCCCCTTCTCTCGTGTCCTTATTCCAAACCCCACACCCCAAGCCGAGTCATCACGAGTTGTTACCTACCACAAACAACCCACTGTCACCTACTGACAGTACCCATCATTAAGTATTCATTCTGCCAGGCTGACCATCACTCGCCCTCTGTTGGATCTTCTCCCTCTCTGGGCCACATCATCTATCACTTACTCCTCCGTCACTCCGTCTTTAGTGTATACGCCAACCTTTTAAAAGGCATCTGGATGAGTATATGAATAGGAAGGGTTTGGAGGTATATGGGCTGGGTGCTGGCAGGTGGGACTAGACTGGGTTGGGTTATCTGGTCAGCATGGACAAGTTGGACCGAGGGGTCTGTTTTCATCCTGTACATCTCTATGACTTTCCCAGGAATCGGTTTAGCTCAGTTGGCTGGATTGCTGGTTTACCAACCAGTATGATGCCAGCAGTGCAGGTTCAATTCCCATCACTGATTTGAGATTACCATGAAAGACTCTCCTCAACTTCTTCCCTTGCCTGAGGTCTGGTGGCAGTCAGGTTAAACTATCACCATTTGCTTCTTTCTAATGACAGAGAAGCCCTCTATGGTGACACAAGAACCTTTTTCCACCTGCAGTCAGTTCTGAAGGGTCATCACACTGGGAACGATTAATGTGCTTTCTCTCAACAGAGGCTGCCAGACCTGCTGAATTTTTCCAACACTTCGTTTTTGCTGCCCTTCTAACCCGTTGGTTAAAGCAATTTCCAGTTGCAAGATCTGCAGTTTCTAATTGGGGTCTTGGGGATGGGGAGCATGTTCCTGTCTCAAGGTTCCGCCCTTTGTCCCTTTAAATCCCACCCTCGGTCCTTCCAGCTCCAGCGCCGGCGATGCGCATGCTTCGCTCCGCGGTCCAGTCCCGCCCCTTAGTTGACTCCGGTTGGTTGGAGGACCGGCTCTGCCGCACGGTCCTCCAGACCCGCCCCCTCCTTCGCTATTGGCCGGCCTCCTCCGTCAATCAACCCGCGCTTCTCTCCACCCCAATCCACACCCAACCCGGGCCCCGGCGGACATGCGCAGCACGTGTTTGCTCCCCGAACGGCTGTGCACATGCGCGGCGCCCATTTTAGCAGTTGCCTCAAAGTGGGGTCAGGGTCTTGTGTCCAGCTGTAACCATTAGTCAGAATGGGTTGGAGATAATTATCCAATATTTTATTGGGATTTCACCCAGGAATGAGGGTGGGAGAGAGAAAGAGAGAGTGTGGGGGACGGGGAATTATTATTTGGAGGGAACAAGAGAGGAAAATACACCACAGAAACTGGAATTGTCTGTTTAATGAATTCTCTGCCTCACTGACAGTGAACTGTTTGGTTATCTCCTGTCACAGGGACTAGAAGAGGAGGGTCACATCAAGGAAACCCAAAACAAAGCATCAGGTCAAGATCTGACAGAGTCACTCCATTCATCAGGAGCTGAAAATCACTGCCCTCTGACTGTGGACAGAGAAATCTTCGTCTGTTTTGTCCTGAGGGGGAAGATTTCAAACTAATCCTCCCTTACAAAAACACTGGCACCATGTAAACGTGTGGAGTGCGGTAAGGAATGAAGATTTCCATCCAGGCTGGAAGCTCATCGGCACAATCAGACTGGAGAGAAACCAATTATTTGCTCCACGTGTGAGAAATGATTTGCTTGTTCATGCAGTTTCAAGGTACACCAGAGACATCACACCGGGGAGAAGTGGTTCATCTGCACCACGTATGGTAAAAGGCTCATTAATTTTTGCGATTTTTGTGAAAGTTCACACTGGGGAGAAACCATTCACCTGCTCTGAGTGTGGGAAGGTGTTTGCTCAGTCATCTGAATCACACCAGCAAACCCTCACTGGGGAGAAACTGCAGAAAGGGTTTCACTCACTCATCCCACTTAGGTTCACACCAGAGAGTTCACACTCGACAAATACTCTTCCCGTGTCCTGATTGCAGGAAGAGATCGTCAGTTATCCAACTGACATCAACATCAGGGAACTCACACTGGAGAAAAACCATTCACCTGCTCTGAGCGTGGGAACAAATTTGCTTAGTCTTCCAAATTGTATGAGCACCAGAGAACTCTCACTGAAAAAAAATGTTCACCTGCTGTGACTGCGGGAAGGGATTCAGTCGGTCATCCACCTTACGTGTTCACCAACGAATTCACACAGGAGAAAAACCATTCACCTGTCCTGAGTGTGGGAAGGGATTCACTCAGTTAACAAACTTAGAATCACACCTTAGAACTCACACCGGAGAGAAACCGTTCCCCTGTCCTGAGTGTGGGAAGGGATTCGCTCGCCTCTCCAACTTACATCAACATCAGAGAATTCACACAGGAGAAAAACCATTCACCTGTCCTGAGTGTGGGAAGGGATTCAGTCAGTTAACGAACTTAGAATCACACCATAGAACTCACACCGGAGAGAAACCGTTTCCCTGTCCTGAGTGTGGGAAGAGATTCACTCGCGTATGCAACTTACATCAACACCAGAGAATTCACACAGGAGAAAAACTATTCACTTGTCCTGAATGCGGGAAGGGATTCACTCAGTTAGCAAACTTAGAATCCCACCATAGAACTCACACTGGAGAGAAACCGTTCCCCTGTCCTGAGTGTGGGAAGAAATTCACTCGCGTATCCAACTTACAGCAACACCACGAAGCATACCATAGAGAAATACGGTTCACGTGCTCTGATTGTGGGAAAGGATTCACTTATTCTTCCACGTTACGTCGGCATCAGAGAACTCACACTGGAGAGAAGCCGTTTGCCTGCTCTGAATGTGGAAAGGGATTCGCTCAGTTAACAGACTTGCACCAACATCAGGGAATTCACGCTGGTGAAAAACCATTCAACTGTCCTGACTGCGGGAAGGGATTCACTCAGTTCGCGAACTTAGAAGCACACCAGAGAACTCACACCGGAGAGAAACCGTTCCCCTGTCCTGAGTGTGGGAAGAGATTTATTCGGTTATCCACCTTACAGCAACACCAGGGAACACACAACAGAGAAATACGGATCGCCTGCTCTGACTGTGGGAAGGGGTTCACTTATTTATCCAGTTTACTTAGGCACCAGAGAACTCACACTGGAGAGAAACCATTCACGTGCTCCAACTGCGGGAAGGGATTCGCTCAGTTATCCCAATTACATCAACACCGGCGAACTCACACTGGGGAAAATCCGCTTCTCTGTCCGGAGTGTGGGAAGAGATTCACTCAATTATTCGACTTACGTCAACACCAGAGAACCCACACGGGAGAAAAACCATTGGCCCGCTCTGAGCGTGGGAAGGGATTTGCTCATTCTTCCAAGTTACGTGAGCACCAGGGAACTCCGAGTGGAGAGAAACCGTTCACCTGCTCTGACTGCGGGAGGGGATTCACTTATTCTTCCACTTTATTGAGGCACCAGCGAACCCACACTGGGGAGAAGCCTTTCACCTGTCCTGAGTGCATGAAGAGTTTTACTCAGTTAGCGAACTTACATTCACACCAGAGAACTCACACTGGAGAAAAACTGTTCCCCTGTCCTGAATGCGGGAAGCGATTCGTTACATTATCCAACTTACAACAACACCAGAGAACTCACACTGGGGAAAAGCCATTCACCTGCTCTGACTGTGGGAAGGGATTCGCTCAGTCATCTACCTTACGTGTACACCAACGAACTCACACGGGAGAAAAACCATTCACCTGCCCTGAATGTGGAAAGGGATTTGTTCGGTGTTCCAACTTGCATCAACACCAAAGAACTCACGCTGGAGAGAAACCATTCACCTGCCCTGAATGTGGAAAGGGATTTGCTCAGTTATGCAACTTGCGTCAACACCAAAGAACTCACACGGGAGAAAAACCATTCACCTGTCCTGAATGTGGAAAGGGATTCACTCACTTATCCAACTTGCATCAGCATCAGAGGACTCACACTGGGGAGAAACCATTCACCTGTCCTGAATGCGGAAGGGGATTCACTCAGTTAGTGAAATTAGAATCCCACCACAGAACTCACACCGGAGAGAAACCGTTCCCCTGCCCTGAATGCGGGAAGGGATTCAGTCAATTAGGGAACTTGCGTTCCCACCAGAGAACTCACACTGGAGAAAAGCCATTCACCTGCTCTGACTGCGGGAAGGGATTCACTCAGTCATCCAAGTTACGTGTACACCAGCGAACCCACACTGGAGACAAACCGTTCTCCTGCCCGGAGTGCAAGAAGAGTTTCGCTCAGTTACCTCACTTGCATTCCCACCGGAGAACTCACGGTAAACTGCGCACTGTCAGGAAGGGGAGATCACATCCGGAGTGAGAGAGAGAGAGCCTGAGTGAGTACACAGTTCGGGGAAATTTGTGGGCAATGTCGGAATGTGGTGCAGAGGGCCGGAGATGCTTTTTGCTTGTGTCTTGGCTCGTTGTTTGTAAGGTCTTTTTAAAATGATCGATTGAAGCCCAGAATGACTTCCAGGCTGCAAATTAACAACTCTGCTAAAAGATGCATAAAAATGGCTTCTAATTCTGCTCTAGCTGCACAATTAACTAACCATGTCTGCTTCGATAGAGATTAGCAGGCAATGCTCCCTTTACAGCGTAGAAATAACTAGATGAGGTCAGACATTACTGGCCAGCCTAACTGACCTTCAAATGCAGGTGCAATGGCTCGGTTAGTGAGATAAGGGTGGCCTGCGTGTTGCAAAACAAAGTTGGTTCCCAGGAAATATCACTGGACCAAGTAACGGTCAAATAAAGCGATATTGTAAATTGACTGGTAATTGACTGAATGTACTACACGATCATGGCCTGTACCTTGCTTTAAGAAAAGTATAAAGATGTCTTTGTTTGAAGCCATGTGTGCAGCTCCTCCGAGGAATATGTATGTACACAACCAGTGTGTTTCTGGACGATCTATGCCTGGCCATATGAAGAAATAAAGAGTGAAGTCCTAAAGAACCAGACTGTTTGTGTGTGCTTTTTGACTGATCACGGAACAGAGGGAGCATAGATAAAAATGGGGAAATCTGGTTGCTTTTTGTCTGTGTCTTTTGTTAGGAATGAGAACCTTTTTCCACGTATGGAGTCAGCTATTACGAGGGGGCATAGCTTTAAATTAAGGGGTGGTAGGTGTAGGACAAATGTTAGGGGTAGATTCTTTACTCAGCGAGTCGTGAGTTCATGGAATGCCCTGCCAGTAGCAGTGGTGGACTCTCCCTCATTATGGGCATTTAAACGGGCATTGGATAGGCATATGGAGGATAGTGGGCTAGTGTAGGTTAGGTGGGCTTGGATCGGCGCAACATCGAGGGCCAAAGGGCCTGTACTGCGCTGTATTCTTCTATGTTCTATGAATAGTAATTCCTGTCCTACATAAACCAAACGGTGTCAGATGTCTTTGTGATACCTGTAGCTCGGGGATGGTAAATTGAGGCACAGGTCAATTGGGAAGATTATTGCAATAACACCAAGAAAAGGTCTCTGTGGACTATGGGATGTTTTTTGGAGTAGCTAGTGCTCGGGCCCATGAAGGAGCAGGCAATTCTGGATTTGGTGATGGGTAGTGAAGCAGTCCTGATTAGGTAGCTGATTGATTGTGAACCAACCCCTCGGGGGGCGGGCTGTAACCATGCTATGATAGAGTTCATCCCACAGTTTGAGAGGGAGAAATTTGAATCAGATGTAAGAGTGTGAAAATTGAGGAGAGGTCACAATAAAGATCCGAGGGAGGAGCTGGCCAGAGTTGATAGGAATGGGAGCTGAGTGGAGAAGAGGGAGGTACGGTGGCACAGTGGTTAGCACTGCTGCCTCCCAGTGCCAAGGACCCAGGTTCGATTCCAGCCTCGGGGCGACTGTCTGTGTGGCGTTTGCACATTCTCCACGTGTCTGTGTGGGTTTCCTCCGGGTGCTCCGGTTTCCTCCCACAGTCCAAAGCTGTGCAGGTTAGGATGAAATGTCCGTGCTAAATTGCCCATAGTCCTCAGGGATGTGTAGGTTAGGTGCATTCGTCAGGGGGAAATATAGGATAACAGAGCAGGGGAATGGGTCTTGGTGGGTTACTCTTCGGAGGATGGGTGTTGACTTGTTTAGCTGAAGGGCCTGTTTCCACACTGTAGAGATTCTCAGTTCTAGGGTGGAGTGGTAATGGCAGGATGATCTGGGGTAACTCAGGACGCATAGCAGAAATTCATCCCAAGAGTCATGGAAGCTGAATTACCCACACGGTCAGATATGGGTCCGTAAGGTGATGAAAAGTTTGTGATGTTATTGCCATAATCCTCCCAATTGACCTATGCCTCAATTTACCGCCCCTGAGCTACAGGTATTACGAAGACATCTGACACCATTTGCTTTATGTAAAGCAGGAATTACTATTTATTCCTAACAAAAAGCACCAGATTCGATTCCAGCCACGGGGCGACTGTCTAAGTGGAGTTTGTACATTCTCCCCGTGTCTGCGTGGGTTTCCTCCGGGTGCTCCGGTTTCCTCCCACAGTCCAAAGATGTGCTGGTCAGGTGAATTGGCCGTGCTGGTTTGCCCATAGTGTTAAGTGCATTAGTCAGAGGGAAACGGGTCCAGGTGGGTTACTCTTTGGAGGGTCGGTATGGACTTGTTTGACTGAAGGGCCTGTTTCCACACTGTAGAGATTCTCAGTTCTAGGGTGCAGCGGTAATGGCAGGATGATTGGGGTAATTCGGGACGCACAGCAGAAATTCATCCCAAGAGTCACGGAAGCTGAATTACCCACACGGTCAGATACAAAATGGAGAACTGTGGGTTCTCTGAACATTTGTGATGTTATTGCGATAATCCTCCCAATTGACCCGTGCCTCAATTTACTGCTCCCGAGCCTCAGATATTCCGAAGACACCGTTTGTTTTATGTAAAGCAGGAATTACTATTCATTCCAAACAAAAGGCCCCAGACAAAATTCTAGGAACGGTGATGATACAAATTCTTAAAACCACAAACTAATAGTCTGGATTATTGGCCCAAGTTCCTTCTCCTCGCGCAAGGCGGTACATTAGCCTGACAGACAAGACAAAGGGTTGGCCGTGGATATTAGGTGTCAGGTTAAAGATAGAAAGAGAGAGAGGTGGTAAGCTAGCACGAGGGGACATAGCTTTAAATTGAGGGATGATAGATATTGGACAGATGTCAGAGGTAGTTTCTTTACTCAGAGAGTAGTACGGGCATGGAATGCACTGCCTACAACAGGAGTAGGTTCACTAACTTTAAGGTAAAAGCAAGGAATGTAGATGCTGGAAACCAGAGTCTAGATTAGAATGGTGCTGGAAAAGCACAGCAGGTGAGGCAGCATCCCAGGAGCAGGAAAAATCGACGTTTCGGGCAAAAGCCATTCATCAGGAATAGAGGCAGAGTGCCGGCAGAGTGGAGAGATAAATGAGAGGGGGGGGTGGGGCTGGGGAGAAGGTAGCTAAGAGTACAATAGGTGGATGGAGGTGGCGATGCAGGTGTTAGGTCAGAGAGGAGGATGGAGCGGATGGATGGGAAGGAGGATTGGCAGGTAGAACAGGTCATGAGGATGGTGCTGAGCTGGAAGGTTGGAACTGGGTAAAGTGGGGGAGGGGAAATGAGGAAACTGGTGAAGTCCACATTGATGCCCTGTGGTTGAAGTGTTCTGAGGCAAAAGATGAGGCGTTCTTCCTCCAGGCGTCAGGTGGTGAGGGAGCGGCGGTGGAGGAGG
>NC_057753.1:5256355-5262205 GCF_004010195.1 Chiloscyllium plagiosum
GATGGAGGTGATAGGTCAGAGAGGAGGGTGGGGGAAGGTAGCAAAGAGTACACTAGGTGGATGGGGATGGAGGTGATAGGTCAGAGAGGAGGGTGGGGGAAGGTAGCAAAGAGTACAATAGGTGAATGGGGGTGGGGATGGAGGCGATAGGTCAGAGAGGAGGTTGGGAACTCTTTAGATACTGAGTGAACTGGTTGGCTCCTATCCCCCCCATCAGTCTCCTTTCTTTCCCCACCCACCCTTTCTACCCCAATTCTCCTTTCTCCCACTTGCTCTTCCTTTTCGGAAAGGAGGTGTGGGGGGAATTTAGAACACTACTGATCAGCTGTGCTTTTCCAGCATCACTCTAATCGAGACTCTTGCCAACTTTAAGGGCATTTGAATGGTCATTGGAAAGGCATATGGATGAGAATGGAATAGTGTCGGGTAGATGGGCTTCAGATTGGTTTCACAGGTCGGCGCAACATC
The DNA here is from genome assembly GCF_004010195.1 of Chiloscyllium plagiosum. Taxonomy (NCBI): domain Eukaryota; kingdom Metazoa; phylum Chordata; class Chondrichthyes; order Orectolobiformes; family Hemiscylliidae; genus Chiloscyllium; species Chiloscyllium plagiosum. The sequence continues at coordinate 5,256,824 of NC_057753.1, forward strand.
GAGGGCTGAAGGGCCTGTACTGTGCTGTCATGTTCTGTGTTCTCTGAGCTGCGTGGCTGGATTCAGTGGATTTGAATCTGATGCTGATGCGACATCTGCCAAAGCCCACTGAGCAGCTCCATGACAGCTTGGCGAGGAAAGTGCTGAAAGCTGTGAAAGAGTCACCGTGTTGGGTTGGGTGGTGACGGGGAACCCCGTTGATAGTGAAAAAGGCATTTGGTATGCTTTCCTTTATCGGTCAGAGTATTGAGTACAGGAGTTGGGAGGTCATGTTGCGGCTGTACAGGACATTGGTTAGGCCACTGTTGGAATACTGTGTGCGATTCTGGTCTCCTTCCTATCGGAAAGATGTTGTGAAACTTCAAAGGGTTCAGAAAAGATTTACAAGGATGTTGCCAGGGTTGGCGGATATGAGCTATAGGGAGAGGCTGAACATGCTGGGGCTGTTTTCCCTGGAGTGTCGGAGGCTGAGGGGTGACCTTATAGAGGTTTACAAAATTATGAGGGGCATGGATAGGATAAATAGACAAAGTCTTTTCCCTGGTGTTGGGGAGTTCAGAACTAGAGGGCATAAGTTTAGGGTGAGAGGGGAAAGATATAAAAGAGACCTAAGGGGCAACCTTTTCACACAATGAGCTGCCAGAAGAAGTGGTGGAGGCTGGTACAATTGCAGCATTTAGGAGGTATTTGGATGGGTATATGAATAGGAAGGGTTTGGAGGGATATGGGCCGGGTCTGGCAGGTGGGACTAGATTGGGTTGGGATATCTGGTCGGCACGGACGGGTTGGACCGAAGGGTCTGTTTCCGTGCTGTACACCTCTATGACTGATTGGGGTTGTTAAAACCCGGGCTGGTCAGGAAAGCCGGTCTCGGGTGAGCGTCGCTGGAGTTTCTTTGGGAAGTGTTGGACCCACGATAGCTGGGACGATGATGAGCAAACCCCAAGGAGCCTGGGCGAGAACTGTAGCAGGAGATTGCTGGATTCGAAAGCCTGACGTGCAGGTCAACTTGGGGGAAGCAACGACAATTGAAGGAGAAAGGAAAAGCAGCAGCGGCACCATGTAAGTGATTGCTTTTTCTGATTTTTGCACAAGCATTGCCTTCTCGCTACGTATTTCCTAAAGAAAAGGAAACTTTCGATACTGAGTGAACTATCCCCCCATCAGTGTCCTTTCTTTCCCCACCCAACCTTTCTACCCCAGTTCTCCTTTCTCCCACTTGCACTTCCTTTTCGGAAAGGAGGTGCGGGGGGAAATTTAGAACACTACTGACCATCTGGGCTGGCTTAGTACGGTCTGGTGGCACTAAAGAGCCTGGATGTCTCCAGAGGAACCTGGAAAAGACCACAGGAAATCTTAATAACATAGAACAATACAGCGCAGAACAGGCCCTTCGGCCCTCGATGTTGCGCCGACCTGTGAGCTATTCTCAGCTTGTCCCCCTACACTATCCCCAAATCATCCATGTGCTTATCTAAGGATCGTTTAAATCTCCCTAATGTGGCTGAGTTGACTACCTTAACAGGTAGCGGCATTCCACGCCCTTACCACTCTCTGCGTAAAGAACCTGCCTCTGACATCTGTCTTAAATCTACCACCCCTCAATTTGTAGTTTTGCCCCCTCGTATAAACAGAGTGAAGATGTCAAGGACCTAAGCTCAGTTCAGTCAAATCGTCTGTACAGGTTGCCATTTTGTTTAGTCTTTCGGCATGCATAGTAACTAATTTTGGTTTTTGTTTCAATATGCAAGTAAAGATTTTAAATCTTTTCAAAAGAAAGAGAATTATAACGAGGAGGTGAGACCCGCGCCTATTGCGAGGTGATGGGAATAAATTCCCTCTTCGCTTTGGTTGGCTTTCTGCAGTCGAATAGTGTGGGGCTGGAAAAGCCCAGCCGGTCAGGCAGCATCCGAGGAGCAGGAGAGTCATTCCCAGCTACCTTTCCCCCCCCAGCCCCAACCCCAACCCTCTCCCATTTATCTCTCAGCCCCCTTGGCCCACAAGCTCATTCCTGATGAAGAGTTTATGCTCAAAACATCGACTCTCCTGCTCCTCGGATGCTGCCTGACCGGCTGTGCTTTTCCAGCACCACACTCTTCGACTCTGATCTCCTGTGTCTGTAGTGCTCACTTTCTCCCAGTTGGCTCACTGCAATATGAAGTGACCGTGAGTGGGCGACAGAGTTGTTTGTCTGTAATGGGGGTAAGCATGAATATGGTATGGTGAATCAGAAATTAAACTAACAACAAAAATCCCTTCTGTTGCAGCAAACTGATGACGTGGTAACTGCTGCAGTGCCTGTGTTTTCTCCTGCCTTGAATGACACGAGATCTACCATCACCTACACAATCTCACCACAGGATACAGTCTAGAGGATGGAGCCATCATAATAGCAACTGTACGCAAAATAGTTGGAATAGTTTACCAGGTGAAATGTGAACTTTGCTGAACCTCACTTGCACATGTAACAACTTATGTTCCCAATAACTCCAGGGAACAGGAACGAAATATGCCCCTGTTACTGTATGATGTGGAATCGCATTTCTCCCCCCACCGACCCCCTCAATTATCTGTGAAAACTAGATGACAATAACTGCACCTCACCATTGACCTGAGATAAGACTATCAGAAGGCAGTGCCTAAAGTAGCTGACATGAAAACTGGTGTAAGATAGGGCTTTGAAATAGTGCTTGGCTGTTATGTCTCCTTCCTATCGGAAAGATGTTGTTAAACTTGAAAGGGTTCAGAAACTAATTACAAGCATGTTGCCTGGGTTGGAGAATTTGAGCTATAGGGAGAGGCTGAACAGGCTGTGCTGTTTTCCCTGGAGGCTGAGGGGTGACCTTTTAGAGGTTTACAAAATTATGAGGGGCGTGGATAGGGTAAATAGGCAAAGTCTTTTCCCTGGTGTTGGGGAGTCCAGGACTAGAGGGCATAGGTTTAGGTGAGAGGGGAAAGATATAAAAGAGACCTAGTGGGCAACTTTTTCACACAGAGGGTGGTACGGGTATGGAATGAGCTGGAAATGTGTTGCTGGAGAAGCGCAGCAGGTCAGGCAGCATCTAGGGAACAGGAGAATCGACGTTTCGGGCATTAGCCCTTCTTCAGGAATGAGGAAAGTTTGTCCAGCAGGCTAAGATAAAAGATAGGGAGGAGGGACTTGGGGGAGGGGCGTCGGAAATGTGATAGGTGGAAAAAGGTCAAGGTGACTCCCCCAAGTCCCTCCTCCCTATCTTTTATCTTAGCCTGCTGGACAAACTTTCCTCATTCCTGAAGAAGGGCTAATGCCCGAAACGTCGATTCTCCTGTTCCCTAGATGCTGCCTGACCTGCTGCGCTTCTCCAGCAACACATTTCCATCTCTGATCTCCAGCATCTGCAGACCTCATTTTCTCTTATGGAATGAGCTGCCAGAGGAAGTGGTGGTGGCTGGTACAATTGTAACATTTAAGAGGCATTTGGATGGGTATATGAATGGGAAGGGTTTGGAGGGATATGGGCTGGGGTGGGCTGGCAGGTGGGACTAGATTAGGTTGGGATATCTGGTCGGCATGGACGGGTTGGACTGAAAGGTCTGTTTCCATGCTGTACTCTATGTTACAGAGATAAAGAGACATGGATTCTGGGGTATATGATTATGGTGGGATGAATGGAAGGGACGTACAGATACCTCATCTTCAGTGGTAGAATGATACATGCATCCCAGTGTTCAAACTACTGCCCTACCCTCATCTATCTCCTTGGTTACCTCTTCAAAAAACTCTGGAAGATTTGTCAGACATGACTTCCCGCCGCGCACAAATCCATGCTGACTATCTCCAAGCAGACTATCCAAATGTTAGTTGATCCTGTCCCTCAGTATCCTCTCCACTGATGTCAGGCTGAGTGGCCTGGAGTTCCCTGGCTTGTCTTTGCTACCTTTCTTAAACAATGGAACAACATTAGCCACCCTCCAGACTTCTGGAACTTCACCAGTGGCTAACATTGAAACAAATGTAGTTTAGAACATGACGGAAATTACTAATGGCAGTAAAAACGACCCTTCCATTGCCCCCCCCCCCTTTACACGCCCCATTAACATGACAGCCAAGCAGCAGAAGCGATGTACTCTATTCCATTTGAGATAGAGCAGGGACAGAGATGGGTGCATTAAGTTCAACGGATGTTGCGACTTTACAAAATAAACTTGCTAAAGTTGGGCAACTCATGAGGGAAGCTATTAAATTACCTGCTGCATGGCCCAGACGATCAGCGCATAGAGATTTAGCAAATTGGTCTCTGCCCAACGTGGTTTGGAAGTTTGCTGATAGCCCTGTCTGGGGCATCACACTCTCAGATCTTAATGCAGAAGATATTTGTGATTTGTTAGAATGATATTGCACTTCGGAGCAGCGAGAGGCGGAAGCCGGGAGGAGGTGACGTTGGTGCGAGGTGATTGTCGGGAAGGCCGGTAAGTATATTTAAACTTCTTATCTTCAGACCAGCGAGGGAGGAGCGAGCAAAAGACTTCTGGAAAGGGTAAGTAGAACAGTTTATATTTGCGAGGAGCATCCGAAATAAAGTGGGTGAACTGACAGCGTGGGTTGGTACCTGGGTCTTCCATGTTGTGGCTATTACGGAGACATGGATAGAGCAGGGACACGAATGGCTGTTGCAGGTTCCGGGATTCAGATGTTTCCGTAAGAACAGAGAAGATGGTAAAAGAGGGGGAGGTGTGGCATTGTTGGTCAAGGACAGTATTACAATTGCAGAAAGGAAGTTTGGGGACTCGTCAACTGAGGTAGTATGGGCTGAGGTTGGAAACAGGATAGGAGAAGTCACCGTGCTGGGAGTTTTCTATAGGCCTCTGAACAGTCCCAGAGATGTAGAGGAAAGGAGAGCAAAGATGATTCTCGATAGGAGTGAGAGAGCTAGGGTAGTTGTCATGGGGGACTTCAACTTTCCAAATATTGACAGGGAACACTACAGTACGAGTACTATAGATGGGTCAGTTTTTGTCCAGTGTGTGCAGGAGGACTTCCTGACACAGTATGTAGACAGGCCAACAAGGTGCGAAGCCACTTTAGATTTAGTACTGGGTAATAAGCCTGGCCAGGTGTTAGATTTGGAAGTAGGTGAGCACTTTGGAGACAGCGATCACAATTCTGTCAGATTTACTTTAGTGATGGAAAGGGATAGGTGTACTCCACCGAGCAAGAGTTACAGCTGGGGGAAGGGAAATTACGATGCAATTAGGAAATATTTAGGAAGCGTAGAATGGGGAAGGAAACTGCAGGGGATGAGCACATTAAAAATGTGGAGCTTATTCAAGGAAAAGCTCCTGTGTGTCCTAGATAAGTATGTACCTGTCAGACAGGGAGGAAGATATAGAACGCGTGAGCCG
>NC_057753.1:5263504-5299444 GCF_004010195.1 Chiloscyllium plagiosum
GAGCTGGGCTGAGAGGTGGCAAATGGAGTTTAATGTGGACAAGTGTGAGGTGATACACTTTGGCCGGAGTAATCGGAATGCAAAGTTCTGGGCTAATGGTAGGATTCTTGGGAGTGCAGATGAGCAGAGAGATCTCGGTGTCCATGTACACAGATCCCTGAAAGTTGCCACCCAGATTGACAGGGTTGTTAAGAAGGAGAAAGTGAGGACTGCAGATGCTGGAGATCAGAGATGAAAAATGTGTTGCTGGAAAAGCGCAGCAGGTCAGGCAGCATCTAAGGAGCAGGAGAATCGACGTTTTGGGCATAAGCCCTTCTTATTTTGTTGGTCTGAACGTGGTCCGGAGTCCATGTGGGGTCAGCCGGTTCCGTAGACAGGTGCTGAGGAAGGAGATGTGGCTGTGGTAGCGAGTCTGTTTGAGGACGTGGCTGAAGAGCTTCAGGGCCGAGGAGATGACCTGGGGGGTGCAGTGAGAGAGGGACTCACTGAAATCTTTGTAGAGGGAGGAAGAGAGCTTCTTCAAGGAAGGCATCCTTACAAGAGGATTCACAGTAGGTTAAAATCAATTAGGAGAAAGTGAGGCCTGCAGATGCTGGAGATCAGAGCTGAAAAATGTGTTGCTGGAAAAACGCAGCAGGTCATGCAGCATCCAAGGTGCAGGAGAATTGACGTTTCGGGCATAAGCCCTTCTTATTTTTTAAATATAAGGGCTTATGTCCGAAACGTCGATTATCCTGCTCCTCGGATACTGCCTGACCTGCTGCGCTTTTCCAGCAACACATTTTTCAGGGTTGTTAAGAAGGCATACAGTGTTTTGGCCTTTACTAATACAGGGATTGAGTTCTGGAACCAGGAGGTTATGCTGCAGCTGTACAAAGCTCTGGTACAGCCACACTTGGGGTATTGTGTACAGTTCTGGTCACCGCATTATAAGAAGGATGTGGAAGCTTTGGAAAGGGTGCAGAGGAGATTTACTGGGATGTTGCCTGGTATGGAAGGAATGTCTTACGAGGAAAGGCTGAAGGCCTTGAGGCTGTTCTCATTAGAGAGAAGAAGGTTGAGAGGTGACTCAATAGAGACACACAAGATAATCAGAGGGTTAGATAGGATGGACAGGGAGAGCCTTTTTCCAAGTATGGGGACGGCAAACATGAGGGGACACAATTTTAAAGTGAGGGGAGATAGGTATAAGACAGTTGTAGAGGTAGTTTCTTTACTCAGAGGATTCTAGTAAGGGTATGGAATGCTTTGCCTGCACGGTAGTAGATTTGCCAAGTTTAAGTGCATTTAAGTCGTCATTGGACAGGCAAATGGACGTACACGGAATAGTGTAGGTGGGATGGGCTTCAGATTAGTATGACAGGGCGGCACAACATCGAGGGCCGAAGGGCCTGCACTGCGCTGTAATGTTCTGTGTTTGACCGCACCACTGACCAATTACTTAAGGGAAGATCACCCAGTGCTTGAGCAGTCCCCTACCTCTTCTGGCACCCAGTTATCGTATTATTGCTAACTGCTTGCATGTTGTTTTTATTCACCTGCATACTGGCCGGTAAACATTGTCACACGTATAATTAGCTTCCAACCATTGGACAACACAGAGTCATCGAGTAATATAGCATGGGAACAGGCCCTTCGGCCCAAACTGTTCCATGCTGATCACGTTGCACACTCAGCCAATTCCAATTACCCGCATTTGGTCTGTATCCCTCTAAACCCTTCCCATCCATGTACCCCTCTGACTGTGTTTTTTAAAATGCTGCTGTTGTACCTGCCTCAACTTTCTCTGGCAGCCCAGTCCATGTACGCACCATTGTCAGTGTGAAGACGTTGCCCCTCAGGTCCTTCTTAAATCTTTTCCCTCTCACCTTAAACCTATGTCCTCTAGTTTTCAATTCCCCATCTCTGGGGAAAATTAGACTATCTGCATTCATCCAATCTATTCCCCTCATGATTTTATACACCTCAGTAAGGTAACCCTTCATTCTCCTATGTTCCAAGGAATAAAGTCCTATCCTGGCCAAGTTCTCCCTCTACCTCAGGCCTACTACTCCTGGCAACATCCTCGTCAATTTTCTTTGCACTCTTTCCAGTTTAACTATATCTTTCCTATGACAGGGTGACCAAAACTATTCACTATACCCCAAATGTGGACTCACCAATGACTTACACAACTATAACATGACGTCCCAAATCCTATACTCGATTCCTTGTCTGATGAAAGCCAGAATGCTAAATGTCTTCTTCACCACCCTGTCTACCTGTGACGCTGCTTTCAATGAACTATGTACTTGTACTCCTAGCTCCCGCTGTTCCACAATACTCCTCAGGACCTTACCATTTACTGTATAAGTCTTATCTTGGTTTGACTTTCCAAAAGGCAACACCTCACATTTATCTGTGATGAATCGCATTTACCAATCCTCAGCCCACTTCCCCATCTGAGCGTGATCCCTCTGATAACCTTCTTCGCAATCAACGATACCTCCTAGTTTTGTGTCATCCGCAAACTCATGAATCGCGCCTTGCATATTCACATCTAGATCATTTATGTAAATACCAATAGTCCCAGCACCTACCCCTGTGGCACACCACTCGTCACACACCTCCAGTCCGAGAAACAACCTTCAACCATCACCCTCTGTTTCCTACCATTGACCCAATTTCGTATCCAGTTAGCTAGCTCTCCCTGCATCCCATGCAACCTAACCTTGATGACTGGCTTGCTGTGCAGGACCTTGTCAAAGGCCTCATCTATCCCTTTGGTTACCTCTTCAAAAAACTCTGGAAGATTTGTCAGACATGACTTCCCACTGCGCACAAATCCATGTTGACTATCCCCAAGCAGACTATCCAAATGTTAGTTGATCCTGTCCCTCAGTATCCTCTCCAACGATTTGCCCACCACTGATGTCAGGCTGACTGGCCTGGAGTTCCCTGGCTTGTCTTTGCTACCTTTCTTAAACAATGGAACAACATTAGCCACCCTCCAGACTTCTGGAACTTCACCAGTGGCTAACATTGAAACAAAAATCTCTGCAAAGTCCTCTACAGTTCCTTGCCTAGCCTCCCACAATGTCTGAGGATGGACTTGATCAGGCCCAGGGGATTTATCCACTTTAATGAACTTTAAGGCGACAAACACCTCTTTTCTGGTAATATGTGTGCGTTCCAAAACATCCCCTCTTTTTTTCCCTTCTTTCCTTAGCATCCTTGATTCTCTCTTCAGTAAACACCGAGGCGAAATATTCATTAAAAAATTTCCCCCATCTCCTGCAGCTGCACACATAAACGGGCATGCTATTTCTCTCCCTTGCCACCCTTTTATGCTTAATATCGCTATAGAACCTCTTGGGATTATCTTTAACCTTATCTGCCAGATCCATCTCACACCCTCTTTTGATTTCCCACTTTAAGTGTGCTCCTACACTTTTTATGGTCCCCTTGGGATTCACTTGAGCCCGTTAGCTTAAACCCAATGTATGGCACCTTTTTCCTGACCAGACCCTCAATATCCCTCGTCAGCCAAGGATCCCTAAAGCTGCCAAATTTTCCCTTCACCCTAACAGGGACATACTGGTCCCCGGACTCTTGATATCACACTTTTAAAAGCCTCCCATTTGCTAGTCGTTCCTTTTCCTTCAAACAGACTCCAATAGATCCTGCCTAATTGGCCCTGCTCCAGTTCAGCACCTTAATGATATGGACCTGTCCCTATCTTTTTCCATAGTTATTTTAAACTATAGGAGAGTGATGGTCACTGGTCCCAAAGTGCTCTTTGACATATTTGACACTTCAGACACTTGCCTGAAATTAGTTCCGAAGAGGAGGTCCTGTGTTGCACCCTTCTGGGTAGGGCCCTCTCCATAGTGATTTAGGAAACAAATTCCACCCCGTCTGGGCCTTTTACACTCTGGGTGGCCCAGTCAATACAGGAGAAATTACAATCTCCAACCAATACGACTCTAATATTCCTACAGGTATCTGCAATTTCTCTACAAATCTGCTCCTCTAGTATCTGCTGGTTATTTGGGGTTCTATAATACAGTCCTAACAGAGTGACCATCCCCTTCGTGTTTCTAAGTTCTAACCATATGGCCTCATTTGATGACACCTTAAGAATATTCTCTCTAAGCACTGTTGTTATGTCCTCCCTTATCAAAAGGGCAGCACCCCCTCCTCAATTACTTGTCCTTCTGTCCCGCCTGTAGCTTCTGTATCCTGGAACACTGAGTTGCCAGTCCTGTCCTCCTTTCAGCCATGTTTCTGTTATGGCTAGAATATCCCAGTCCCCAGAGCCGATCCCTGCTCTGAGCTCGTCTGCCTAAGCCGTCAGGCCTTGTGCACTGAAATAATTGCACTTTAAACCAGAAGTCTTTTCCTTCCCTTTGCTGTGCCCCGGGCTATCCTGAGTAGTAAACTTGTTCTCGATGGCTAGTGTATTTTCCCTTGACTTCTCGAAGGCCCCTCTCTTATTCAGAGTGCCAACCGGCCAAAACTGGTTTAAACCCTCCGGGGTAACACTCCTCGCAAGGATATTGGTCCCCCTCCGGTTCAGGTGCAACCTGTCTCTCTTGTAGAGGTCACCTCTACCCCAGAAGAGGTTCCAATGAGACAAGAAGACCCTGCCCCCCCAAGTGAATCCCGAGGGGACCATAAACAGTGTAGGAGCACACTTAAAGTGGGAAATCAAAAATTTTGGTGTCATCAGCAAACTTACTAACTATACCTCTTATGCTCACATCCAAATCATTTATATAAATGACGAAAAGTAGAGGACCCAGCACCGATCCTTGTGGCACTCCACTGGTCACAGGCTTCCAGTCTGAAAAAGTAGAGGACCCAGCACCACCCTCTGTCTTCTACCTTTGAGCCAGTACTGTATCAAATGGATAGTTGTCCCTGAATTCCATGAGATCTAACCTTGCTAACCAGTCTCCCATAGAGAACCTTGTCGAATGTCTTACTGAAGTCCACATAGATCACGTCCACCACTCTGGTCTCATCAATCCTCTTTGTTACTTCTTCAGAAAACTCAATCAAGTTCGTGAGACATGATTTCCCACTGACTATCCCTAATCAGTCCTTGCCTTTCCAAATATATGTATATCCTGTCCCTCAGGATTTCCTCCAACATCTTGCCCCCACCACTGAGGTCAGGCTCACTGGTCTATCGTTCCCTGGCTTGTCCTTACCACCCTTCTTAAACAGTGGCACCACATTTGCCAATCTCCAGTCTTCCGGCACCTCACCTGTGACTATCGATGATACAAATATCTCAGCAAGGGGCCCAGCAATCACTTCTCAAGCTTCCCACAGAGTTCGAGGGTACACCTGATCAGGTCCTGGGGATTTATCCGCTTTTATGTGTTTCAAGACACTCAGCACTTGCTCCTCTGTAATATGGACATTTTTCAAGGTATCACCATCGATTTCCCTATATTCTGTATCTTTCCTGTCCTTTTCCACAGTAAATACTGATGCCAAATACTCGTTTAATATCTCCCCCATTTTCTGCAGCTCCACACAAAGGCCACCTTGCTGATCTTTGAGGGGCCCTATTCTCTCCCTAGTTACCCTTTTGTCCTTAATGTATTTGTAAAAACTCTTTCGATTCTCCTTAACTCTATTTGCCAAAGCTATCTCATGTCCCCTTTTTGCCCTCCTGATTTCTCTCTTAAGTATACTCCAACTGCCTTTATACTCTTCTAGGAATTCATTCGATCTTTCTTGTCGATACCTGACATATGCTTCCTTTTTCTCAACCAAACCATCAATTTCTTTAGTCATCCAGCATTCCCTATACCTACCAGCCTTCCCTTTCACCCTGACAGGAGTATACTTACTCTGGATTCTCGTTATCTCATTTCTGAAGGCTCCCATTTTCCAGCCGTCCCTATACCTGCGAACATCTGTCCCAATCAGCTTTTGCATGTTCTTTCCTAATACCATCAAAATTGGCCTTTCTCCCACTTAGAACTTCAACTTTTAGATCTGGTCTATATTTTCAATCACTATTTTAAAACTAATAGAATTATAGTCGCTGGCCCCAAACTGCTCCCCCCTGACACCTCAGTCACCTGCCCTGCCTTATTTTACAAGAGTAGGTCAAGTTTTGCACCTTCTCTAGCAGGTACATCCACATATTGAATCAGAATATTTTCTTGTATACACTTGACAAATTCCTCTCCATCTAAACCCTTAACACTATAGCAGTCCCAGTCTATGTTTGGAAAGTTAAAATCCCCTACCATAACCACCCTATTATTCTTACAGATAACCGAGATCTCCTTACAAATTTGTTTCTCAATTTCCCTCTGACTATTCGGGGGTCTATAATACAATCCCAATAAGGTGATCATCCCTTTTTTTAATTCTCAGGTCAACCCAAATAACTTTCCTGGATGTATTTCCGGGAATATCCTCCCTCAGTACAGCTGTAATGCTATCCCTTATCAAAAACGCCACTCCCCCTCCTCTCTTGCCTCCCTTTCTGTCCTTCCTGTTGCATTTGTATCCTGGAACATCAAGCTGCCAAACCTGTCCATCCCTGAGCTATGTTTCTGTAAATACTGTGATATCCCAGTCCCATGTTCCTAACCATGTCCTGAGTTCATCTGCTTTCCCTGTTAGGCCCCTTGCATTGAAATAAATGCAGTTTAATTTATTAGTCCTACCTTGTCCCTGCCTGCTCTGACTGTTTGACTCCTTTTCCCAACTGTACCAGTCTCAGATTGATCTCTTTCCTCACTATCTCCCTGGGTCCCACCCCATCACCTTAATAGTTTAAATACTCCTGAGCAGCTCTTTCAAATCTCCCTGCCACTATATTAGTCCCCTTCCAATTCAGGTGCAATCTGTCCTTCTTGTACAGGTCACTTCTACCCCAGAAGAGAGTCCAATGATCCAAAAATGTGAATCCTTCTACCATACACCAGCTCCTCAGTCATGCATTCATCTGCCACATCCTCCTATTCCTGCCCTCACTAGCTTGCAGCACTGGGAGTAATCCAGATATTACAACTCTCGAGGACCTTTTTAAATTGCTGCCTAACTCTCTATATTGTCCCTTCATAATCTCATCCTTTTCCCTTCCTATGTCATTGGTTCCAATGTGTACAATGCCCTTCCCCTTGAGAACATTCTGCACCCTCTCTGAGACATCCTTGATCCTGGCACTAGGGAGGCAACACACCATTATGATTTTTCGCAGTTGGCCACAGAAACATCTGTGTCTCAGACCAGAGAATCTCCGAACACAATTGATCTCTTGGAACCCGACGTACCCCTCATTGCATTCGAGCCAGTCTCAATACCTGAAACTTGGCTGTTTGTGCATAGAATCCATCACCCCCTACATTTTCCAAAACAGCATACTTGTTTGAAATGGGGATAACCACAGAAGACTCCTGCACTACCTGTCTACCTCTCGTACCTTTCCTGGAGTTAACCCATCTATGTAACTGTATCTGTGACTTTCCTCCCTTCCTATAACTGACGTCCATCACATCCCCTTGCTCTTGTGCCAGGGTTGGTGGATCTGAGCTACAGGGAGAGGCTGAACAGGCTGGGGCTGTATTGGCTGGAGCGTCGGAGGCTGAGGGGTGACCTTATAGACGTGTATGGAATGAGCTGCCAGAGGAAGTGGTGGAGGCTGGTACAATTGCAACATTTAAGAGACATTTGGATGGGTATATGAATAGGAAGGGTTTAGAGGGATATGGGCCGGCTGCTGGCAGGTGGGACTAGATTGGGTTGGGATATCTGGTCGGCATGGACGGATTGGACCGAAGGGTCTGTTTCCATGCTGTACATCTCTATGACTCTTGTAAATTCCTCATTGCCTCTAACTGTCGCTCCAATCGATCCATTCGATCTGATAGGATTTTCAACCAATGGCATTTATTGCAGATATAATCCTCAGTAACACGTAAACTCTCCCTGAACTCCCACATCCAACAAGAAGAGCATGTCACTCTACTAAAGGTCATTTTTGTTTCTTTCAATCTACACTCCCCGAAAATAGCACTGTCTTATTCCTCTACAAAACAGTGCTCCAGCCTAACGTAATACTTATGGCTTATATTTTTTAATATCTCAATTAAACATATAATCAAGAAAGAAACCAGTTTACTCACTACTGCAGACTTACTGTAAGGCAACACTTAAAAATATTCACTGATCCATCTCTGTGCTGTGACCTCTCCTACACAGGTTCCTCCAGGATTAGTTGTGAATTTCACTGTTTGTTAATTTTCCCAGATGCACTCTGATGTCCAGTGATACATGAATCCAACAGTAAAGGCAGTACCTGGGCAGGTTCACTGCTGTGTCAGGGAGCAGTGTGGGTTGCTTTCTGTCTCTCTCTCTCTCTCTCTCTCCTACACTGACCTCACCTTTGTCTGTTCCTCTCCCTTTTAAAAGTGCTGTTTTGACTCTTTTTGTTTTTCCAAAGTTCCAAAGCAATGCAGCAGCATATAAAACAGTAATTTATGCTCCTGGAATTCACACTTCCAACACCTAAAATACCTCAAAAAGGAGCAACCTGTTAGAGCCAGAAAGATTTCCTGTCCTCCATCTTGGATTACCCAGAATCCTGTTCTGTGGAGGTGGGGTGTCATTGGTGGTGGGAATTGTTCATCCTGAAGAAGTCCCACCCGAAATAGTGACCACGAATTTCTTCACTTTCTAATGATGAGTGATCGGCTGTCTATTTCCCCATGTTTGTTTTTTTTTCCCCTTTCAATCTGTCTGGGACTGCCCCACTGTTCAGGTTTTGTTTGGCCTCAGCTGGAATGTCCAGTTCTAGGGGGCCGTACTTCAGAAAGGATGTGAAACATTAGGGAGCGTAATTGAGTAATACAGCACAGAAGGAGACCCTTTGGGTCATCGTGTCCAATACAGTCGTCAAGTGCCCATCTAATCCAATCCCTTTTCCCAGCACTTACTCCTTGGTCATTCATCAAAATATTTCTTCAACGTTCTGATGGCTCCTGCCTCGACGCAGTGAATTCCAGATACCTACCACCCTCCGGCGGAAACGGTTTCTTCTCAAATACCCTCTCATGCTCCTGCCCTGTATCTTCAATCCGTGTAGCTTTGTTATTGATCCTGTGACTAAACGGGAGAAGTTTCTTCCTGTCATTCCCTACGTCTGCCTCTCATCATTTTGCAACCTCAGTCAGGTCCCCTCTCGATCTTCTCTGCTTCAAAGACGACACTGGAGCTTGTCCAGCCTTTCTTCATGGTTACACTGCTCCATCCCAGGAACATTGTGGTGAATGTCCCCTGCACCCTCTCCAATGCAGTGCAGTGACCAGAACTGTGTGCAACACCCCAGCTGTGGCCTGATCAATAACATTTCCAGTTCTATCTTAAACCCTGCTGTTCTGTTCACTACCTTAACAAGTAAAGGCAAGTGTCCCATCGGCCTTCTTAACCACCCGTTCCGTTCAGAGTGCAGGTTTGTTTTTCTTTAATCTTTCACGGGATGTGTGTGTCTCTAACAAGGCTGGCACTAAATGGACCCCGGAGAGAGTGGTTTTGGGCTTACCTCTTCAAAAGACAGCAGCCTGTGGGTTGTCGGGACACCCACAATATAGGGAGTTCCCGGATTTCACCCAGTGACCGTGAAGGATCCGTCAGTGCAGTTCCAATCAGGATGGTGTGCGGTGACGGTGATTTGGTTTGAGGTTTCCGCCTCAAGGAAGTTTCCCCAATGTCCAATAAAAAATATTTGCAAAAGAAAATTGCTGTCAGTCTGGGACAGAAACTCAGTCGGGTTTGCTGCTCATAAATCCTCCCTTCTAAGCCCTTATCAACAGAGTTTCCAAAATCCATCACAGTCAGTCGAGGATAGAAATTCGGAAGAGCCAAATGCATTTCACTTGGTTTGAGTTTGTTGTGCGTTAATTCTCCCCTTGTGATGAGAACATGAGGGATCTGTAGAAATGTATGTATAGATTGAGTGTGTAGGCGAAAACATGGCAAGATGCAATTTTAATGTCGGAAAGTGTGTGGTCATGGACTTTTGGTAGGAAGAATCAAGAGGCAGACTGTGATTTAAATGGAGACTCCAATAAAGAGCAGCACAGAGGGGTGTTGTGCATGAAACACAAAACAAATTATGGTGCAAGTGCGAGTAATTAAGGGAAATATAATTTGGAAGTTTTGTTTCAAGTGTACAAGATGTTGGTGAGACTGCACTTGTGGCAATGTAGCTGAAAATGTGTTGCTGGAAAAGCGCAGCAGGTCAGGCAGCATCCAGGGAACAGGAGAATCGACGTTTCGGGCATAAGCCCTTCTTCAGGAATGAGGAAAGTTTGTCCAGCACGCTAAGATAAAAGGTAGGGAGGAGGGACTGGGGGAGGGGCGTCGGAAATGTGATAGGTGGAAAGAGGTCAAGGTTGCAGGGGTTGCGGTTGCGCCCTCACCTCCCTCCAAGGCCCCAAAGGAAACTTCCACATCCGCCACAGATTCACCTGCACCTCCACACACATCACCTATTGCATCCTCTTCACCCAATGTGGCCTCCTCTATATTGGGGAGACAGGCCGGCTACTTGCGGAGCGTTTCAGAGAACACCTCTGGGACACCCGGACCAAACAACCCAACCACCCTGTGGCTCAACATTTCATCTCCCCCTCCCACTCCACCAAGAATATGCAGGTCTTTGGACTCCTCCATCGCCAGACCACAACAAAACGACGGTTGGAGGAAGAACGCCTCATCTTCCGCCTAGGAACCCTCCAACCACAAGGGATGAACTCGGATTTCACCAGTTTCCTCATCTCCCCTCCCCCCAGCCTGTCTCAGTCAAATCCATCAAACTCAGCACCGCCTTCCTAACCTGCAATCTTCTTCCCGACCTCTCCGCCCCCACCCCAGTCTGACCTATCACCCTCACCTTGACCTCTTTCCACCTATCACATTTCCGACGCCCCTCCCCCAAGTCCCTCCTCCCTACCTTTTATCTTAGCCTGCTGGACAAACTTTCCTCATTCCTGAAGAAGGGCTTATGCCCGAAACGTCGATTCTCCTGTTCCCTGAATGCTGCCTGACCTGCTGCGCTTTTCCAGCATCACATTTTCAGCTCTGATCTCCAGCATCTGCAGACCTCACTTTCTCCTTGTGGCAATGTACACAATTTTTAAGAAATGATATACTGGCATTGGAAACAGTTCAAAAGAGATTTACTCAGCTAATTACTAGAGTGAAGGGGTTAACTTATCCAGAATAGCTAAGCAGATTAGGTCTCAGTTATGAAGAAATGCCATATGGGCAGCATGGTGGCTCAGCAGTTAGCACTGCTGCCTCACAGCGCCAGGATCCCGGGTTCAATTCCAGCCTTGGGCGACTGACTGTGTGAAATTTGCACGTTCTCCCCGTGTCTGCGTGGGTTTCCTCCGGATGCTCTGGTTTCCTCACACAGTCAAAAGACATGCAGGTCAGGTGAATTGGCCATGCTAAATTGCCCATAGTGTTAGGTGCATTCGTCAGGGGTAAATGTTGGGGAATGGGTCTGGGTGGGTAGCTCTTCGGAGGGTCGGTGTGGACTTGGGCCGAAAGGCCTGTTTCCACACTGTAGGGAATCTAATCTAATTAATGTTTGGGACAACGAAGTGACCTTATTGAAACACAACATCTGGGAGGGGGGTTTGAAAGGATAGATATTGAGATGTTGCTATGAGTGTATATAAGGTACACTGTTACAGAATAATGGCACTCTAATTTTAAATTGTGAAGGGAAGAAATTTTTTTTTTAAAAGAGTAGTGAAGGTCTGGAATTTTCTAGCTAGAGAATTGTGGGGGCTAGATCACTGAAAGTAATTTCAAAAGATGTGTATAGATTTTTTGAAACGTTTTGGGGCTATTGAGGCCTTTGATGAGCTGACACAAAAGGCAGTGGAGGCCTGGGGCAGATGAGCCATGATCTGTTAAAATAGCTGGAGAGGTTTGAGGGGGATGAATGGTCGACATCAGTCCACTCTACCTCCACTCCCAGTGCCGCCCCACAGCCCTGTGGTATTTTCTCAAACAGCTACAGGAGCTGTAACATCTCGTGTGTTTGCTTCCTCCCTCCTCACTATCCAAGGCTGCAGACACAGCTTCCAGAATGAGGCAGCGATTTACTTGCACTTCAGTCTAGCCTACTGTGTTTGTTGCTGACAATGCAGTCTCATGTCCATTCTGGAGACAAAAGTGCAGACTGGGTGACTGTTTTGCAGAACACCTACGTTCTGTCGGCAGATATGACCTTGAGGTTCTGGCTGCCTGCGGTTTCAACACTTCACTGTGTTCATTGGCTAACCTTTGGCTCCTATTTCTTATAGTTATTCCAACCCTCATTCACAAGAATTTCTAGACTCCCTCAATGGCAGTCAGTTCAAAAAGGTTTCCTTGGGTGGAAATTGCTGTGCATAAGTCATCTCCTAACAAAAGCAAACAAAGAACTGTGGATGAGAAAATCAGAAACAAAAGTAGAATTTGCTGGAAAAACTTTCCAGCAGCACCTGTGGAAAGATATCAGAGAACAGCTTCTTCCCTGTTATTATCAGATATTTGAATGGACCGGTTTAACGTTAATATTGATCCCTCTCTGCATCTTCTCGGCAGCTAAAACTCTGTTTGCTGCACTCTCTTCAGTTACCCTGATGTACTTGTTACAGTACGATCTATCTGTCAAGCAAGTAAGTCAAACTTCACTGTACCTTGGTCCATGTAACTGTAATAAATCAGTTAACGGTTTGGGTCCTATCACCCTTCTTCAGAACTGATCGTAGCTGGCACAAATTTCATATATATGCTAAAGGAGGGGTGGATGGAGACGGGAGGAAGAAATGATAGGTGGAGATGGAGCCCAGAGACAGAGAAAAATAGCCCACCCCAACAACATCCACATTCAAAGGATTATTAGATTCCATTTCTGCCACTTCTATTGGATTGCCACACCAGATACATATTCCCCTCCCCTCCTTTGTCAACTTCCCACAAGGGGCATTTCTTCTGGAACCCCTCAGTCCACTCTACGTCCACTCCCAGTGCCGCCCCACAGCCCTGTGGTATTTTCTCAAACAGCTACAGGAGCTGTAACATCTCGTGTGTTTGCTTCCTCCCTCCTCACTATCCAAGGCTGCAGACACAGCTTCCAGAATGAGGCAGCGATTTACTTGCACTTCAGTCTAGCCTACTGTGTTTGTTGCTGACAATGCAGTCTCATGTCCATTCTGGAGACAAAGTGCAGACTGGGTGACTGCTTTGCAGAACACCGACGTTCTCTCAGCAGATATGACCTTGAGGTTCTGGCTGCCTGCGGTTTCAACACTTCACTGTGTTCATTGGCTAACCTTTGGCTCCTATTTCTTATAGTTATTCCAACCCTCATTCACAAGAATTTCTAGACTCCCTCAATGGCAGTCAGTTCAAAAAGGTTTCCTTGGGTGGAAATTGCTGTGTATAAGTCATCTCCTAACAAAAGCAAACAAAGAACTGTGGATGAGAAAATCAGAAACAAAGTAGAATTTGCTGGAAAAACTTTCCAGCAGCACCTGTGGAAAGATATCAGAGAACAGCTTCTTCCCTGTTATTATCAGATATTTGAATGGACCGGTTTAACGTTAATATTGATCCCTCTCTGCATCTTCTCGGCAGCTAAAACTCTGTTTGCTGCACTCTCTTCAGTTACCCTGATGTACTTGTTACAGTACGATCTGTCTGTCAAGCAAGTAAGTCAAACTTCACTGTACCTTGGTCCATGTAACTGTAATAAATCAGTTAACGGTTTGGGTCCTATCACCCTTCTTCAGAACTGATCGTAGCTGGCACAAATTTCATATATATGCTAAAGGAGGGGTGGATGGAGACGGGAGGAAGAAATGATAGGTGGAGATGGAGCCCAGAGACAGAGAAAAATAGCCCACCCCAACAACATCCACATTCAAAGGATTATTAGATTCCATTTCTGCCACTTCTATTGGATTGCCACAGCAGATACATATTCCCCTCCCCTCCTTTGTCAACTTCCCACAAGGGGCATTTCTTCTGGAACCCCTCAGTCCACTCTACGTCCACTCCCAGTGCCGCCCCACAGCCCTGTGGTATTTTCTCAAACAGCTACAGGAGCTGTAACATCTCGTGTGTTTGCTTCCTCCCTCCTCACTATCCAAGGCTGCAGACACAGCTTCCAGAATGAGGCAGCGATTTACTTGCACTTCAGTCTAGCCTACTGTGTTTGTTGCTGACAATGCAGTCTCATGTCCATTCTGGAGACAAAGTGCAGACTGGGTGACTGTTTTGCAGAACACCGACGTTCTGTCGGCAGATATGACCTTGAGGTTCTGGCTACCTGTGGTTTCAACACTTCACTGTGTTCCTTGTCTAACCTTTGGCTCCTATTTCTTATAGTTATTCCAAACCCCATTCACAGGAATTTCCAGACTCCCTCACTGGCAGTCAGTTCAAAAAGGTTTCCTTGGGTGGAAGTTGCTGCAGTTTCTAACTGGGGTCTTGGGGATGGGGGGGCATGTTCCTGTCTCAAGGTTCCGCCCTTTGTCCCTTTAAATCCCACCCTCGGTCCTTCCAGCTCCAGCTCCAGCGATGCGCATGCTTCGCTCTGTAGACCGGTCCCGCCCCTTCGTTGACTCCGATTGGTTGGAGGACCAGCCCGGTGCCACAGTCATCCAGGCCTGCCCCTTCACTCACTATTGGTCCGCATCCTGCGTCAATCATTCCCCCCCCCCCCCGCCCGGAGAGGCAGACATGCGCAGCATGATTTGCTCCCTGAACGACTGTGCACATGCGCGGTGGCCATTTTAGCAGTTGCCTCAAAATGGGGTCATGGTCTTGTCTCCAGCTGTAACCATTAGTCAGAATGGGTTGGAGATAATTATCCAATATTTTATTGGGATTTCACCCAGGAATGAGGGTGGGAGAGAGGAAGAGAGAGTGTGGGGGACTGGGAATTATTATTTGGAGGGAACAAGAGAGGAAAATACACCACAGAAACTGGAATTGTCTGTTTAATGAATTCTCTGCCTCACTGACAGTGAACTGTTTGGTCACAGGGACTAGAAGAGGAGGGTCACATCAAGGAAACCCAAAACAAAGCATCAGGTCAAGATCTGGCAGAGTCACTCTCTTCATCAGAAGCTGAAAATCACTGCCCTCTGATTGTGGAAGGAGAAATGTTTGTCTGAGGGGAAAGGTTTCAAACATCAGTGTGACTGGAAGAGCACCGAGACACAGACACACCTGAACGAGAGCGTTCCAGTGAACCGACTGTGCAAGGAGCTTTCCTTTTGTTGCATGACTACAAAAGTAAATTGCACCGTTTAAAGCGGGGCAAAGACGCACATGTGTTTTGTGTCTGGCTCAAGATTTAACTGATCCTTCAGTGTGGACAGGGCACAAAGACCCTGGCACCATGGAGAAACCATGTAAATGTGTGGAGTGCGGGAAAGGATTCAGATTTCCATCCAGGCTGGACGTTCATCGGCGCAAACACACTGGGGAGAAGCCATTTACCTGCTCCACGTGTGAAAAGGGATTTGCACGTTTATGCAGCTTACAGATACACCAGAGAACTCATACTGGCGAGAAATCATTCACCTGTGCCAAGTGTGGTAAGGGGTTCGCTCATTTATCCAGTTTACATGTACACCAGAGAACTCACACTGGGGAGAAACCGTTCATCTGTACCAAGTGCGGTAAGGAGTTTGCTCATTCATCAACTTTACACGTACACCAGAGAATTCACACTGGGGAGAAACCATTCACCTGCTCTGAGTGTGGGAAGGGATTTGCACAGTCATCAAAGTTATATCGACACCAGAGAACTCACACTGGGGAGAAACCATTCATCTGCTCTGACTGTGGGAAGGGATTCGCTCGGTTATCCACCTTGCAGGTGCACCAGGGAATACACTCTGAAGAAAAAATGTTCACCTGCTCCAACTGTGAGCAAAGATTTGCTCATTTATCCAGCTTACAGACACACCAGAGAAGTCACGCTGGGGAGAAATCATTCATCTGCACCACATGTGGTAAGGGGTTCGCTAATTCATCTGGATTGCATGTACATCAGAAAGTTCACGCAGGGGAGAAACCATTCACCTGCTCTGACTGTGGGAAAGTGTTTGCTCAGTCCTCCAAGTTACGGCAACCCCAGCAAACTCATACTGGAGAAAAACCATTTACCTGCCCCGATTGCGGGAAGGAATTCACTCAGTTATCCGACTTACATTCACACCAGGAAGCGCACACCGGGGAGAAACCATTCCCTTGCTCTGACTGTGGGAAGGGATTCACTGAGTTGTCCACTTTACAGGTGCACCAGAGAATCCACACTGGAGAGAAACCGTTCACCTGCCCTGAGTGCGGGAAGAGATTCTCTCAGTTATCCAACTTAAATCGACATCAGAGAACTCACACTGGAGAGAAACCGTTCACGTGCTATGAGTGCGGGAAGAGATTCTCTCAGTTATCCAACTTAAATCAACATCAGAGAACTCACACAGGAGAAAAGCCATTCATCTGCCCTGAGTGTGGGAAGGGATTCACTCAGTTATCCAATTTACATTCACACCAGGGAGCTCACTCTGGGAAAAAAACTTTCACCTGCTCTGAGTGTGGGAAGGGGTTTGCTCAGTCGTCCAAGTTATGCGAACACTGGAGAATTCACACTCGGGAGAAACCATTCATCTGCTCTGACTGTGGGCAGGGATTTGTTCAGGCATCCACCTTACGTGTACACCAGCGAACTCACACAGGAGAAAGACCGTTCACTTGCCTTAAGGGCGGGAAGAGTTTCACCCAGTTATCCAACTTACAGCAACCCCAGAGGACTGACTGTCAGCTGCGCACTATCAGGCAGGCAAGCTCACATCCAGAGTGAGAGACAGCCCGAGTAAGTACGTAGTTTGTGGGATTTGTAGGCAGCATTGGAATCTCGTGTAGAGGGCAAGAGGTGCTTTATCGGTTCATTGTTTGTAAGGTCTTTTTAAATGATCAAAAGAAGCCCAGGTTCGGGGCCCAGCACGGTGGCTCAGTGGTTAGCGCTGCTGCCTCAGTGCCAGGGACCCGGATTCGATTCTAACTTCGGGCAACTGTCTTGTGTGAAGTTTGCAAGTTCTCCCCATGTCTGCGTGGGTTTCCTCCAGGGGCTCCTGAGAAAGTGTATAAGGTAGGAGCAAGTTGGGAAAGAGTTGGGTTTTGGGTGACCAAAGTCTCAGCTAGCATGACTTGGATCAGATAAGAACTTGCAGTAAACAATGAGGTGCTGGAGGCAAGGATTAGTGGTTTAACAAGGTGAAAAAGCTGTCTTTATTTAAAGCCATTTAACAAGATGAAGAAGCGTTCATTATGCAAAGTCAGTTTAAAAAGGTGCAACACATTCATTATGTGAAGCCAGTTAAAGTTAAGAGCATTTATTGTATAACACCAGATGGCTCAATCTCTCCTATTAACAGTTGTTGATTGTAACGGCCACCCCAATCAATATGCATATTGCCTTATCTGGATGCTCCTCCCTGTAAAATGACTATATAGTTCATTGAGAAACTGCTGTTCCAGAGAAGACCATGAACTCATGTCCCTGTGCACATGGGCGATCGTTCTCTCTCCCTCCAGGGCCTGGAACAAAGACGAAGGAGGTAAAACTATACTGTCTCTGAGTGTTTTGCTTCGACTGAGGCCGGAATGGGACGACTCTCCGGTTTCCTCCCACAGTCCAAAGATGTTCAGGTCAGGGTGAATTGACCATGCAAAATTGCCCATAGTGTTCAGGGATGTGTCGGTTAGGTGCATTAGTCAGGGGTAGATATAGGGTAGGCGAATGGGCTGTTTGGGTTGCTCTTCGGAGGGGTCGGTGTGGACTTGTTGGGCCGAAGGGCCTGTTTTCACACTGGAGGGATTCTGTAAGCACAGTGCAAAGATTGACATCACACAGAAACGATAACTTTGTCCGTTGGTTACAGCAACTAGTTTCATTGTGGGTCAAAGGTTACTTTCAGGTTGAAGGTAAGTAGGGGAAATATTTATAGGTTACAGGTTACGAAGTAAAAGATCAGTAGGAAAATTTTAAAAATCGAATTCAGAACTAAGTAAATAACATAGAGATTCAGAGCCAAGTGATGTATTGTTTCTGTCTGATGTGGGGGCTGGTGGGTCCTTATTGTGGTTCGTAGTGACCCCATCTGGAGCGAGTGTTGGTTGATGAGCTGGAGTCTGAGCTTTGAACAGAGCGACGCATCCGGGAGAGAGAGAGTTGCCTGGATGCTGTGCTTCAGGAGCTATCCCACCTCTTAGCTTAACAACCTCGAATTCAGTCAGCTATCAGAGACGGGAGGGTCTGACCATGAGCGAGGCAGGTATAGGGATCCATAAGATAGTGCTGAAGGAGCCTCAGCCCTCGAGTTTGTTGGAACAGGTTTGAGATTCATGCTCCCTGTGTGGATAAGAAATAGATATCTGAGGAGGACATGCCAATTGACCATGGTACCACGGTGCAAGGAGTTATTCAAAAAGGGGAAGAGAAATATAGTTGTAATTGGGAATCGTATAGTCAGGGGAATAGTCATTGTTCTGTCTGGACACGATCAAGTGTCCTGAAGGTTGTGTTTCCTGCCTGGTGTCCAGGTTCAGGATATTCTCATCTGGGCTGCAGAGGAACTTGGAATGGGAGGGGTAAGATCCATTTGTCGAGGTCCGTGTGGGTAGCTGGAAGCAGGAAGAAGGTTCTGCTGAGGGAATGTCAGCAGCCAGGGACTAAGTTACAAAGCAGAACCACAAAGGTGGTAATCTCTAGATGATGACCTGATCCTTGAGCTATTTGGCTTTAGGTCAACACGTGGAAGAGGCAACCAAGTGGCTCAGAGCTCGGTGTGGGAGAAATGGATTCAAACTCATGGGAAATTGGCCCCAGTACCGGGAAAAGAGGGAACTGTTCTGGTGAATCGTGATGAACAGAGGGACCTTGGAGTGCAGGTTCATAGCTCCTTGAAATTGGAGTCGCAGGTAGATGGGATAGT
This sequence comes from Chiloscyllium plagiosum, assembly GCF_004010195.1. NCBI lineage: Eukaryota > Metazoa > Chordata > Chondrichthyes > Orectolobiformes > Hemiscylliidae > Chiloscyllium > Chiloscyllium plagiosum. The sequence continues at coordinate 5,282,530 of NC_057753.1, forward strand.
GAAGAAGGTGTTTGGTATGCTTTCCTTTATTGGTCAAGAGTATTGAGTACAGGACATTGGTTCGGCCACTTTTGGAATCTTGTGTGCAATTCTGATCTTCCTATCGGAAGGATGTTGTGAAACTTGAAAGGGTTCAGAAAAGATTTACAAGGATGTTGCCAGTGTTGGAGAGTTTGAGCTACAGGGAGAGGCTGACTAGGCCAAGGCTGTTTCCCCTGGAGCATCAGAGGTTGAGGGGTGACCTTATAGGGGTTTATAAAATCATGAGGGGCATGGATAGGATGAACAGACAAAGTCTTTTTCCCTGGGATCTAGACAACTAGAGACCATAAGTTTAGGGTGAGAGGGGAAAGATGTAATAGGGACCTAAGGGACAACCTTTTCACACGGAGGGTGGTGCGTGTATGAAATGAACTGCCAGAGGAAGTGGTGGAGGCTGGTACAATTACAGCATTTAAAAGGCATCTGGATGGGTGTTTGAATAGGAAGGGTTTGGAGGGGTATGGGACAGGTGCTGGCAGGTGGGACTAGATTATATTGGGATATCTGGGCAGCATGGACGAGTTGGACCGAAGGGTCTGTCTCCGTGCTGTACATCTCTTTGACTCTATGCTGGGACCAGACTCCTTGCAAATTACATGACCACGGCAGTGGATGAGGCTTGAACTGAATACTGGGGCATGGGTTTAATTGCATGGGAAACTATGGACAAAGATAAAGGTGGCGCAAGGGCTAAGCAGAGGTTATGAAATCTTCCAGAACATCAAATAGGACAGAGAGAAAAGGTCAGGAATCTAACTGTAGATACAGCAAGTGAGGGGGTATCTGTGAGAAGTGGTGCAATCAACACAGGACTGAGGGTGTTGTACTTAAATACACGCAGCATATGGGCCAACATTCATAAACTCAAAGCGCAGATTGAATATGGTGGATACAACTTTGTGGGTTTGACAGGGACTTGGCTCTGACCGGACCAGGGCTGGGAACTAAATCTCTAAGGATACGTGTATTGAAAGGACATTTATAAAATCATGAGAGGCTTGGATAGGATAAATAGGCAAAGTCTTTTCCCCGGGGGGGTGGGAAAGTCCAGAACTAGAGGGCATAGATTTAGGCTGAGAGGGGAAAGATATAAAAGAGACCTAAGGGGCAACTTTTTCACACAGAGGGTGGTGCGTGTATGGAATGAGCTGCCAGAGGAAGTGGTGGAGGCTGGAATAATTACAGCATTTTAAAGGCATTGGATGAGTATATGAATAGGAAGGGTTTGGAGGGATATGGGCCAAGTGCTGGCTAATGGGATTAGATTAGGTTGGGATTTCTGGTCGGCACAGATGGGTTGGACCGAAGGTTCTGTTTCCGTGCTGTTTATCTCTGACTCTATGACATGCTGATGGGCAGAGCGGGTGAGGCCAGCCTTATTAATAAGGAATGAAATCGATAGGAAGAAGTGATATTGAGTCACAAGGCAAGGAATCTGTGTGGGTAGGGTTGAGGAGCCACAAAGAATAAAAGGACCCTGATGAGAATTACGTGCAGGCTTCCTAGCAGTCCTCAGGACGTGGGGCAGAAAATAAATCCGGAGATTGAAACGGCGTGTAAGAAAGGTACAGCAGGTCGTTCCGCTCTAACGTGTTTCGTTAACACAAATTTGCTGTAACGTGATTGATGGATTGGGGACTGTTTCTAAAGCGTGAATGTTTAAAACGTGTTGGCTGTAACACGATTACGTCGTCAACAGTTTAAGCGCTGTTTCGAAAGAGCGATTTTTCTATAATGCAGGGTTGCACAAGAAAGCAACCATCGCATCACAAGGATCTTACCCGTGTTACAATAATCATGGGGAGACACATATGCAGGTAGACTGGGACAATCAGGCTGGTCGTGGATCCCGAGAAAAGGAATTCATGGAACATGTGTGGGATTGTTCTTTGGGAGTAGCTAGTGGTAGAATCGAATAGAGAACAGGCAAAGCTGGATTTGGTGAGGCATAATGAGGCAGACTTGATTAGGGAGCTTAGTGTAACGGAATCCCTTTGGTGTAGTAACCATAATCTGATCAAATTCACCCAGCAGTTTGACAGAGAGAAATTTGAATCCGATGTACCAGTATTACATTTGAGTAAAGGAATCTCCACGGTGGCCAAGTGGTTAGCACTGTTGCCTCACAGCGCTAGGTACCCAGGTTCAGTTCCAGCCTTGAGCGACTGTCTGTATGGAGTTTGCAGATTCTCCCCCCGTGTCTGCGTGGGTTTTTTCCGGGTGCTCCGGTTTCCTCCCACAGTCCAAAGATGTGCAGGTTAGGATGAATTGGCCATGCTAAATTGCTCACAGTGTTCAGGGATGTGCAGGTGAGGTGCATTATTTGGGGTAAAAGTAGATAAATAGGGTAGAGGAATGGGTATGGGTGGGTTACTCTTCGGAGGGTCAGTGTGGACTTGTTGGGCCGAATGGCCTGTTTCCACACAGTAGGGATTCTATGAATATTACTTGCTATGAACACAAGGGAGGAGCTGGCCAGAGTTGAATGGAACAAGAGTCTGCGGTTCCACCGTTTCCCTGCTAATGACAGGAGTTTCTGGGGTAATTCGGGACACAGTCCCGAAATTCATCCCAAGAGTCAAGGACGCTACATTAACCGCACAGATGGATGCAAAATGGAGAACTGCGGATCCAACATGATGAATGTTTTGTGAAGTGATTGCAATAACCTCTCCCAATTGACCTGTGCCTCAACATACTACCCCTGAGGTATAGCTATCGCGAAGACGTCTGACACAACTTGTTTTACGTAAAATGGGAGTAACTGTTCATTACTGACACAAAGCACTTTCCAAAATGCTAGGAATTGCAACGATTCAAATGCTTAACTCACAACCCGGATGATAAGCCTAAAAACCCTCTATTTCCCCCAAGCCGGCATGTAAAACCTGACAGACAAGACAAAAGTTTGGTCATGGAGGTTAAATGTCAGGTTAAAGACAGACAGGTCATAGTCATAGAGATGTACAGCATGGAAACAGACCCTTCGGTCCAACCCGTCCATGCTGACCAGAAATCCCAACCCAATCTAGTCCCACCTGCCAGCACCCGGCCCATACCCCTCCAAACCCTTCCTATTCATATCTGCCTCTGAAATGTTACAATAGTACCAGCCTCCACCACTTCCTCTGGCAGCTCATTCCATACCCATACCACCCTCTGTGTGAAAAAGTTGCTCCTTAGGTCTCTTTTATATCTTTCCCCTCTCACCCTAAACCTATGCCCTCTAGTTCTGGACTCTCCGACCCCAGGGAAAAGATTTTATCTATTTACCTTATCCATGCCCCTCATAATTTTGTAAACCTCTAGAAGGTCACCCCTCAGCCTCCGAAGCTCCAGAGAAAACAGCCTCATCCTGTTCACCCTCTCCCTGTAGCTCAAATCCGCCAACCCTGGCAACATCCTTGTAAATCTTTTCTGAACCCTTTCAAGTTTCACTACATGTGGTGAGCTCCGTGGCTGGATTCAGTGGATTTGAATCTCAGGCTAGCAGTTCTGCCCTCTGGACGTGCTAACCCCCACTGAGCAGCTCTACGACAGTTCGGTGAGGAAAGAGCTGAAACTTTTGAGTTCTTTGAGTGGCTCAGTGGTTAGCACTGCTGCCTCACAACGCCAGGGACGCGGGTTTGGTTCCAACCTCGGGCAACTGGAGTTTGCATATTCTCCCCGTGTCTGCGTGGGTTTCCTCTGGGTGCTCCGGTTTCCTCCCACAGTCCAAAGATGTGTAGGTCAGGGTGAATTGCCAATTCTGGGATGTGTAGGTGAGGTACATTAGTCAGGGGAAATGTAGAGTAATAGGGGAGGGGAATGGGTCTGGGTGGGACACTCTTCGGAGCGTCGTTGTGGACTTGTTGGGCTGAATGGCTTGTTTCTGCACTGTCGGGATTCGATCTATCCACTTGCTGAGTTCTGAGGAAAGATGACCGGATCCGAAATGCTAACTCTGACTTCTCTTCAGACCTGCTGAGCTTTTCCAGCAACATCTGTTTTTTTTTGGTTGTGAAAGAGTTGGGGTTGGTTCCTTCTTCGGGACAATCTCTTGGTGGCACCCGAACAATCGGACGCTGACCCTACAGTTCCTCACCGACAACCATCTTCCAGCTTGACCTTCAGTGCTCCAGCCACGGTCATCTGTTCTTTGCTTGACGCAGTCTCCTTCTTACCAGTTGGACACCCATGGTCTGATACAGTAGAATCCCTACAGTGTGGACGCAGGCCATTCGGCCCATCGAGTGCACACCGACCCTGCGAAGAGCATCCCACACGAATCCCCCCCCCCCTCCCACCATTAGCCTACACATCTCTGGAAACTGTAGGCAATCTAGTGGAACCAATCCACCTCACCCGCATATCTCTGGAGGCACTGTAGGTCTCCTCTCCTCGAGCAATCCTTCCTCGGACCTCGCTGCTCAAACTCCAGCCGTCAATTCCTCAGACAGGGTTTGCCTTTACAGCTCCGGGCCCTTGTTTCCCCTCCAGGTCATAACTTTCCTGATTGATAGTCTCTTTTTATGCCGAAGACTGTGGCGCAGGAAAAGCACAGCTGGTCAGGCAGCGTCCGAGGAGCAGGAGAGTCGACCGAGATTCCTGATGAAGAGCTTATGCATGAAACGTCGACTCTCCTGCTCCTCGGATACTGTCTGACTGGCTGTACTTTTCCAGCGCTGTACGTTTCGCCTCTGAACTCTCCAGCATCTGCAGTCCTCCCTTTCTCCTAATCGGTGTTTCGTTTTTGCACATATTGTGAGGGTTAAATTTCCTCTCCGCTTTGGCTGGCTTGCTGCAGAATAGCGAGGGGAGTGACCAATCAAGAGACAATCCTGATCTGTGCTGGTTCCTGCTCTCTCCAAGGTTGATTCCCCAGTGCACAGGTGTGTGTGTGTGTGTTTGTTGTGGGGGAAGACTCGCTGAGTGAACCATGAACATTATACAGAATCCCAATCTTTTCGGATAAATTGTTTGAAAATATTAATAGAAGTGACCTATCAAAGGTAAAATCAGAAAGGACAAATCGGGTTATCACACAAGGAGGAAGAAACACATGAAGGTGAGGGGAGGGAATGAAGCAACCACGGCCCACAAGAGAGGTCAGGGACGGTATAAAAGCAAGAGTACAGTGTGGTGACAGTTAGAGGACTGGGAAGCATTTAAAAACTAGCAGATAACTCAAAAAGCACTAAGTGGGGAGAAGATGAAATATGAGGGGAAGCTAGCGAGAAATAGAAAAGAAGATTTGCAAGAGATTTTTGTTTAGATATGTAAAAGATAATATAGAACGTTACAGCGCAGTACAGACCCTTCGGCCCTCGAATGTTGCGCACACCTGTGTAATTAATCTGATGCCCATCTCACCTCCACCGTTCCGTTATTATCCATATGTCCAATGCCCATTTAAATGCCCTTAATGTCGGCGAGTCTACTACTGTTGCAGGCAGCCTGTTCCATACCCCCTACTACCCTCTAAGTAAAGAAACTACCTTTGATATCTCACCTATATCACCTCTCAATTTAAAGCTATGTTCCTTCATGCTAGCCATCGCCATCTGAGGAAAAAGGCTCTCACTGTCCACCCTGTCTAACCCTCTGATTATCTTATATGTCTCAGTTAAGTCACTTCTCAACCTCCTTCTCTCCAATAAAACAGCCTCGGTTCCCTCAGCCTTTCCTCGTAAGACCTTCCTTCCGTACCAGGCAACATCCTGGTAAATCTCCTTTGAACCCTTTCCAAAGCTTCCACATCCTTCCTATAATGCAGTGACCAGAACTGCATAGAATACTCCAAGTCTGGTCTTACCAGTGTCTTGTACAGCTGAAGCATAACCTCATGGCTCTGAAACTCAATCCAATAAAAACAGCCTCGGTTCCCTCAGCCTTTCCTCGTAAGACCTTCCTTCCGTACCAGGCAACATCCTGGTAAATCTCCTTTGAACCCTTTCCAAAGCTTCCACATCCTTTCTATAATGCAGTGACCAGAACTGCATAGAATACTCCAAGTCTAGTCTTACCAGTGTCTTGTACAGCTGAAGCATAACCTCGTGGCTCTGAAACTCAATCCCCCTACCATTAAATGCCTTCTTAACAGCCCTTTCAACCTGGGTGGCAACTTTCGGGGATTTATGCAGCTGTACACCAAGGTCTCTCTTTCATCTACACTGCCAAGAAGTTTACCATTCGCCCAGTACTCTGCATTCCTGTTACTTCTTCCAAAGTGAACTACCTCACACTTTTCCACATTAAACCCTATTTGCCAATTCTCAGCCCAGCTCTGCATCTTATCTATGTCCCTCTGTAACCCACGACATCCTTCGGCACTGTCCACAACTCTGCCTACCTTAGTGTCATCTGCAAGTTTACTAACGCCCACACCCAGGTCATTTATAAAAATGACAAACAGCAGTGGCCCCAAAACAGATCCCTGTGGTACACCACTGGTAACTGAGCTCCAGGATGAACATTTCCCATCAACCACCACCCTCTGTCTTCTTTCAGCTAGCCAATTTCTGATCCAAACTGCTAAATCACCTTCAATCCCAAAACTCTGTATTTTGTGCAATAGCCTACCGTGTGGAACCTTATCAAACGCCTCACTGAAATCCATATACACCACATCAACCTTCATCCACCTGTTTTGTCACCTTCTCAAAGAACTCAATAAGTTAGTTAGGCATGACCTACCTTCACTATCCCGAATCAAATTATTCCTTTCCAGGCGATTATAAATCCTATCTCTTATAAACTTTTCCAACCACCAAAGTAAGGCTCACTGGCTTATAATTCCCAGGGTTGTCCCGACTCCCCTCCTTAAACAAGGGAACAACATTTGCTATCCTCCAGTCTTCTGGCACTACTCCTGTCGACAATAACGACATAAAGATCAAAGCCAAAGGCTCTGCAATCTCCTTCTTGGCTTCCCAGAGAATCTGAGGATAAACCCCATCCAGCTCAGGCTCTTATCTATTTTTAGATCTTCCAAATTTGCTAAAACCTCCTCTTTGTCAACTGCAATCCCATCTCATCTAGTAGCCTGTATCTCTGCATTCTCACTAACATTGCCCTTTTCCGATGTGAATACTGACGAAAAATGTTCATTAAGTGCTTTCCCTATGTCCTCTTGTCTTTGATTTGCCCTAATTCTGTTCTAGTCATTCTCTTATTCCTGGTATATCTATAGAAGGCCTTAGGCTTTTCCTTGATCCGATTCACTAACAACTTCTCATGTCCCCTCCTGGCTCCTCTTAGGCAAGAGTGGACAGTGAGGCTGGTGAAATAGCGTTTGGGACAAAGACTTTAGTCACATGGGCCAAATGGGCTGAGGAGTGACAGACAGAGATTCAGATAAACGTGAGGTGTGTATTTTGGTAAGGCTGACCAGGGTAGGACTTATACAATTGATGGTAGGGACCTGGTGGGGGGTGTCACTGGCAAAACAGGCCCAGGGGTGCAGCTACATGGCTCCTTGAAAGTGGATAGATCAGGTGGTGAAGAAGGCGATTGGCACGCTTACCGTCATTGGTCAGAACACTGAGTAAAGGAGTTGGGATGTCACGTGGCAACTGTGCAAGACATCGATGAGGCCACTGTTCGAATGCTGTGTACAATTCTGGTTGACCTCCTGTAGGAAAGGTGTTGCTAAACTTGAGAGGGTGCAGTAATGATTTACAAAGAATGTTGTCGGGACTGGAGAGCTTGAATTATAGGGAGAGGCTGAATAGGCTGGGGCTGTTTTCCCTGGATTGTCAGGGGCTGAGGGGTGCCCTTGTAGAGGTTTACGAAACCATGAGGAGCATGGAGTGACTTGTCTAACTTGCTCAAAGAATTCTAATAGCTTTGTCAGCCATGCCTTCCCCTTGATGAATCTGTGCTAACTCAGTCCTATTTTACCATGCACTTCTAAGTACTCTGCAGTCTCAACCTTAATAATGGACTGTAAAATCTGATCGACAACAAACTGGTCTACAAGGTTTCTGTCTTCTGCCTCTCTCCATTCTTAAACAGGGGCGTTGCATTCGCCATTTTCCAGTCCTCTGGGACCCTCCCTGAATCCAGTGATTCCTGAAAGATCACTACCAATGCCTCCACAGCTATTCCCTTCAGAACTCTGCGGTCTGGTACAGGTGATTTTTCCAACTTCAGACCTTTCAGCTTCCACCTTCTCCATGTTAATGCCCACTACGCTCACCTTTGCCCCCCCGATTCTGTCGAAGTTCTGGTATGCTACTTGTGCCTTCCACTGTGAAAACTGATGCAAAGCACTTTTTTCAGTTCCCCCACCATTTATAGTCATTGAATCATAAGAGTCATTCAACACGGAAAACAGACCCTCTGGTCCAGCTCATTCGCACTGACCAGACATCCCGATCTGACCACGTCTCATTTGCCAGCATTTGTCCCATCTCCCTCTGAAGATCTGGACCCCTCGGTGTGGGGTGGGGTCTCTCTGCACTGTGATTGATCAATAAGCACTGTCAATCATTCTGGTCCTTTCAGACTTCACTTTCTATTTCTTCATACGGTTGGGCACAGATCGTTAAGAAACACAGTGGTTGTGTACTTCCGTATTCCTTGGAGGAGCTGCACATATGATTTAAAACATGGACATCTTTATACTTTTCTTAAAGCAAGGTACAGGCCATGATCGTATAGTACATTCAGACAATTTACCAATCAATTTACAATATCGCTTTATTTGACCATTGCTTGGTCCAGTGATATTTCCTGGGAACCAACTTTGTTTTCGAACAGGTAAAAGCAATGACTGCAGATGCTGGAAACCAGATTCTGGATTAGTGGTGCTGGAAGAGCACAGCAGTTCAGGCAGCATCCGAGGGGCAGTAAAGTTGATTTTACTGCCCCTCAGATGCTGCCTGAACTGCTGTGCTCTTCCAGCACCACTAATCCAGAATTTGTTTTCCAGCAGTTAGGCCACCCTTATCTCACTAACCGAGCCACTGCACCTGCATTTGAAGGTCAGTTAGGCTGGCCAGTAATGTCTGACCTCATCTAGTTATTTCTATGCTGTAAAGGGAGCATTGCCTGCTAATCTCTATCGAAGCAGACATGGTTAGTTAATTGTGCAGCTATAGCAGAATTAAAAGCCATTTTATGCAGCTTTTAGCAGAATTGTCAATTTGCAGCCTGGAAGCCATTTTGTCATATTATTTGCATTGAGAAGCCATTTTATTGCCACCTAAGTTATTTAAGAGCTTGTGTTAAGCGGTTGTTCCTGACAACAACTAGTTACCTCAGCCTGCATTCAGGTTTCAGATGCTCATAGAGTCATAGAGATGTACAGCACGGAAACAGACCTTTCGATCCAACCCGTCCATGCCAACCAGATATCCCAACCCAGTCTAGTCCCATCTGCCAGCACCCCACCCATATCCCTCCAAACCCTTTCTATTTATATACCCATCCAAATGTCTCTTAAATGTTGCAATTGTACCAGCCTCCATCACTTCCTCTGGCAGCTCATTCCATACCCGTACCACCCTCTGTGTGGAAAAAGGTGCCCCTTAGGTCTCTTTTATATCTTTCCCCTCTCACCCCTCTAGTTCTGGACTCCTCGTCCCCCAGGGAAAAGACTTTGTCTATTTACCCTATCCATGCCCCTCATAATCTTGTAAACCCCTCTCCCCCCGCCTTGGTCATTCCATGACCACACCATAGGATGAGAGAGCATAGATTAGATCGGTCCAATCGAATGAATGTGAGAGGCTGCCATGCACCTTCCTCCTCCGAGAATGCTGGGGTAGGCAACCGCTCCTCCTCATCTTCATTTGGGCGGAAAATAAGTATTTTCTGGGGGGAGCCGATATTGTCAACAGAAGTTATTAGCTTGGCAATAATACATTTAACAGTAGCAATGCCAGCAAAGAGACAAGTTAAAATAACACCAACATACATAGCCAGATTTATCAACCAGTTGTAGCATGAGCCAAAAGCCCAATCTCCCCGTCCAGTGCCTTCTGTCATTTGACTGACGAAGACGCGGATGTTACCTACATGCTTGGTAATGTTCTCGATGAGGTCAGTAACCCCCATCATGCATTTGCCCTTTGCTATGGCGCAAACCCCACCCTCTTTGGTGAGTAGGTAGTCGAGGGGGCACCGGTTTTGCTGGGAAAATAGATGTAATTCTGAGAGTGTGTGCTTCACTCCTGCCAGGGCCGAGGCAGTCTCGTTGCCCAAGAGGGTATGGCCGCAAATAAGGTAGTTTGCGTTTTGATGGCTAATAATTCCTGGCTAATAACATGAGTTAGGAAGCATGGACTGGGAGCAATTGTTCCATGGTAAAGGCACTATAGACATGTGGAGACTGTTTAAGGAACAGTTGTTGGCGAGTGATGAATAAATATGTCCCTCTGAGACAGGCAAGATGGGGTAAGATAAAGGAACCTTGGATGACGAGAGCGGTGGAGCTTCTCGTCAAAAGGAAGAAGGTAGCTTCCATGAGGTGGAGGAAGCTAGGGTCAAGCTCAGCTCTAGAAGGTCCTGAAGAAGTGCTTATGCCCGAAACGTCGATTCTCCTGTTCCCTGGATGCTGCCTGACCTGCTGCGCTTTTCCAGTAACACATTTTCAGCTCTAGAGGCTTACAGGCAGGCGAGGAAGGAGCTCAAAAGTGGTCTGAGGAGAGCCAGGAGGGGGGCACGAGAAAGGCTTGGCAGAACGGATTAGGGAGAACACAAAGGCATTTTACACTTATGTGAGGAATAAGAGAATGGTCAAAGAAAGAGGGCCGATCAGGGATAGCATAGGGAACTTGTGTGTGGAGTCTGAGGAGGTAGGGGAAGCCCTAAGTGAATTTTTTGCTTCTGTCTTTACGAAAGAAACAAACTTTGTTGTGAATGAAACCTTTGAAGAGCAGGTATACATGCTGGAATGGATAGAGATAGAGGAAGCTGATGTGTTGAAAATTTTGTCAAACATTAAGATTGACAAGTCGCCAGGCCCGAACCAGATTTGTCCTCGGCTGCTTTGGGAAACGAGAAATGCAATTGCTTCGCCACTTGCGAAGATCTTTGCATCCTTGCTCTCCACTGGAGTCCTATCTGAGGACTGGAGAGAGGCAAATGTAATTCCTCTCTTCAAGAAAGGAAATAGGGAAATCCCCGGCAATTACAGACCAGTAAGTCTCACGTCTGCAAGGTATTAGAAAGGATTCTGAGGGATAGGATTTATGACCATCTGGAAGAGCATGGCTTGATTAAATGCAGTCAACACAGCTTTGTGAGGGACGGGTCATGCCTCACAAACCTTATTGTGTTCTTTGAGGATGTGACTAGAAAAGTTGATGAGGGTCGAGCTGTGTATGTGGTGTATATGGACTTCCGCAAGGCATTTGATAAGGTTCCCCATGGTAGACTCATTCAGAAGGTCAGGAGGAATGGGATACAGGGGAACTTAGTTGTCTGGATACAGAATTGGCTGGCCAACAGAAGACAGCGAGTGGTAGTAGAAGGAAAATATTCTGCCTGGAAGTCTGTGGTGAGTGGTGTTCCTTGGGCCTCAACTGTTTGTAATTTTTATTAATGACTTGGATGAGGGGATTGAAGGAAGGGTCAGCAACTTTGCTGACGACACAAAGGTTGGTGGTGTCGTTGACAGTATAGAGGGCTGTTGTAGGCTACAGTGGGACATTGACAGGATGCAGAGATGGGCTTACACGTGGAAGATGGAGTTCAACCTGGATAAATGCGAGGTGATGCATTTTGGAAGGTCGAATTTGAAAGCTGAGTACAGGATTAAGGATAGGATTCTTGGAAGTGTGGAGGAACAGAGGGATCTTGGTGTGCAGGTACATAGATCCCTTAAAATGGCCACCCAAGTGGACAGGGTTGCTAAGAAAGCATATGGTATTTTGGCTTTCATTAACAGGGGGATTGAGAGAGGGGACCTAATTGAGGTGTACAAGATAATGAGAGGCATAGATAGAGTCGATAGCCAGAGACTATTTCCCAGGGCAGAAATGGCTAACACGAGGGGTCAGTTTTAAGCTGGTTGGAGGAAAGTATAGAGGGGATGTTCTGTGCTATGTTCTAACGCTATTAAGTTGGTAAGGCACAATCTCTCCTGCACAAAACCATGTTGCCTATCACGGATAAGCCCATTCGTTTCCAAATATAAATAGATTTTATCCCTCAGTAGCTTCTCCAGCAACTTTCCAACCACTGATATCAGGCTCACTGGCCTGTAGTTATCTGGAATATCCCTACTACCCTTCTTGTATTTGTTAGGGGCTCAGTGGGTATCCAAGAATAAAATCCCCATCCTCAAATAGGGTCGGTATGCCAGATGTAGGCTCAGGATTCCAAGTAGAATCTATGTTCTTTATTTTACAGCGTAGTTGCTTTAACCCTGTTTGTATATTCCTCAGTCTTAGTGGCCTTACACTGTTTCTCTTGTCCCTTTTACTTTATTCATCTACCCATTCACAGTCAGCTACGAACACCTCCCAGCTTTTGGGAGTTTCACGCTCCATCCATATATACCTCCATCCCCCAATGACATGCAGAATTCCTTCAACTGGCCAGTAATTCCTTCTATTCTGTAGTTAGCAATGAATTAATGCAGCCATGCTTCACATTACCCATGAGGCAATGAGGTAGGTCACTGACAATGTGTAAAGGAATCAAACCAAGCGATCCTGCCAATTAATTCTGATTTTGTGATTCAGGGCTAATACAATCGATTATTAAAACATAACAAATAAGATAATCATTGTCTGTAATTCAGAGGTGGAAATTAAACAAGTGACTAAGACATTTTAAAAGTCATTTTAAACTGGAAATTCATTTATTCAGTATTCAATATTTAAAATGTAAAATGTATACAGTTTCCAACTCTGAAATCCATTGTAGTTACCTGGTTCGAGTCCCTTAATGTAAATCCCAGATTAGGTTCCTTAAGCGGTCCTGACCAGACATTGCTCATTTACAACGCTATAGGCCGTGAAATGACTGCAGCTGCATTAAAAGGTCTTGTCTACTCACATGAGAACTAACAAACCTCTAATGCACGAATAATGGCCGAATCCAAAGACACAGATGTTAATTTTGTTACATGATTTATCACAGCCTAGTGTTGAACTGAAACTTCAGTTGTCATTGAGGGAGGGGAATTGATATAAAATAAAGCTACAACTGGCACACCATAATCACCAATGAAACACAGCAATCTTAAAATTAAGTGGAAACAAACGAGTCTGAGACAAAAATTAAATCTGCTAGTATCATTTTCTGAAAACAATGCTATTGGTATTTTGGATCTATCTTTATACTTCCAGTTTTACAAAATTTAACTAAATTAAATAAGGTTCATGCAATTCCTCCACTCAATGAGCAAATGTTCAAGTCTGAAGTGATTTTCCTCAATGTTAGGTTTAGGTTATAACTAAAATTGAGCAGAGACCTGCCCTCATCCTGGAACAGATGATTCTGCACCCGAGGCCCAGATTTCATGCTACTGCTTTGCTTCCTTTGGTCAATTCTTTCATTAGTACAACACGTCAGGGTGAGGGGGGTGAAAATGATCTTTGGCATTAGCATGAAATAATGGGGAATTTGAGAGCAAGTTTATACTGATGTCAAATGGTGCAGAATCAAAGGAGAAGAATTTTTAAATAAAGATTATAATGTCGTCTTCCTCCGTATTAAACTGGTTTGAAATTAAATAAGGTTGGCTTTCACGTAAGCATAAAAGTGATTAGTTAGAAATTGACAGTAGGGCAGTCATGGCCTGTAAGAAGGGCTTTTGCCCGAAACGTCGATTTCTTGCTCCTCGGATGCTGCCTGACCTGCTGTGCTTTTCCAGCACCTCTCAAATCTTGACTCTAATCTCGGGCATCTGCAGTACCCACTTCCATCATGGCCTGTAAGAAGAACAGGGGTTAATATTTCATTTTGTAATCACTGGTGGATCCTTCCCCTTAAAAGAAATCATGTTAAATTCCCAAAATGCAAATCAAATTCAAAACAGTCCCAGATCTCAAGCTCCAGGGAACAGATCACAAACATTCAATCCCAAAAAGCAAATGTGCATTTAACTTTCTGCAAGCTTTCAGCGTTGATTCTCTCTCTCTCTCACTCACTTAGACACACACATGAACATTTTAAGGGTCCGAGGCATTGACATTCCAAAACAGTCAAAGTTAGGGAGTTTAGCCTCATAAATCCTGGCTGTGGCGCATTGCTGCTTAACCGAGTGTGCGAGAATTGTATCACTGGCCGGCTTTCTTTTTTAATGCGACAAAAGCAGCAGCCACCCTCTATATTTCACAAACAGAGAACAAACACCAAAACAAACAGGACAAAACCATAACAGACAGACAAGGCAAAGCAGCAAAGCAAGACAAGCCAAGCTGAACAGGTACAACAGAGAAAATAATCTCGACCTAAACCTTACACTAATCAACAACCCGGCAACAAGACTAATGATTTCTGCAAAACATTCTCGACATTCTAAAACCCTGACAGTCTCTTTGTAATATATCGCGATACTTCTTTGTTATGTCTTTCACAGAATAATTTGAAAATCAATTTAGACAACGCCAATTTGACCAAATTTGAGTCCTCGACTCATTTGAAGTACATCCTTATGCAGACCCCTGACCTGTTAGTGGGAGTCCCTGACTCTATTTGGATCCTGATCTGCGGATCCCTAACCTGTTAGTGGGAGTCCCCGACTCGTTTTTAATCTTTTCTGATGAATTCTTACCAAGGCCGATCCTTCTCAGGCTGGACTGAGATAATAAGCAGCGAGGAGTCGAGTCAACTGCGACTTGAATGCGAGAAAAACCAAACAGAGAAAATACTCACATTTGGCCGGCCTTCCTCAACACTCAATAGTGGAGGACTCAAGGCTGTTACACTGCTGCCCACAGTCCGTCAGTCTGTGCCGAGTCCGAGTCACAGCATCAGATAAGGATCTGGACCCGTCTGGGTTGGGGGTAGGGGTGGGGGGTCTCTCTATTCCGTGATCGGTCAATAACACTCACAATCAGTCTGGTTCTTTAAAACTTTATTTCTTCACACGGCCGGGCACAGATCGTCCAGAAACACAGTGGTCGTGTACATCCGTATTCCTCGAAGGAGCTGCACGCTTGACTTAAAACATAGACGTTTTTATATTTTTTCTCAAAGCAAGGTACAGGCCATGATCGTATAGTACATTCAGACAATTACCAGTCAATTTACGATATAGCTTTATTTGACCATTACTTGGTTCAGTGATTAGATTAGATTAGATTACTTACAGTGTGGAAACAGGCCCTTCGGCCCAAGTCCACACCGACCCGCCGAAGCGTAACCCACCCAGACCCATTCTCCTACATTTACCCCTTCACCTAACACTACGGGCAATTTAGCATGGCCAATTCACCTAACCCACACATTTTTGGACTGTGGGAGGAAACCCACGCAGACACAGGGAGAATGTGCAAACTCCACACAGAGAGTCGCCTGAGGCGGGAATTGAACCCGGGTCTCTGGCGCTGTGAGGCAGCAGTCCTAACCAACTTTATTTGCTAATCTCTATTGAAGCAGACTGTGGTTAGTTAATTATGCAACTATAACAGAATTAAAAGCCATTTTATGCAGCTTTTAGCAGAATTGTCAATTTGCAGCCTGGGGGAAGCCATTTTGTCATATTATTTGCATTGAGGAGCCATTTTATTGCTGCTGAAGTTATTAAGAGCTTGTGTTAAGTGGTTGTTCCTGACAACAACTAGTTACCTCAGCCTGTATTCAGGTTTCAGATCCTCACCTCTAAACCATTCTTATTGATATACCATCCTGATGCATTTTAAATGTTGTAATTGTACCAGCCTCCATCACTTCCTCTGGCAACTCGTTCCATACACGTATCACTCTCTGCATGAAAACGTTACCTTGTTAAATCTTGCCCCTCTCACCTTGAACCTGTGCCATATAGTTTTGGACTCACCTACCTTGTCGATTCATTTTATCCATGGCCCCTCATGATTTTATAAATGTCTATAAGGTCACCCCTCAGCCTCCGACAGTCCAAGGAAAATAGCCCCAGCCTATTCAGCCTCTCCTATAACTCAAACCTTTCAATTCTCACAACATCTTTGTAAATCTTCTCTGAACTCTTTCAAGTTTAACGTCTTTCCTATTAGCAAGAAGACCAGAACTGAATGCAGTATTCCCAAAGTGGTCTAACCAATGTCCTACACAACCACAACATGACCTCCCAACTCCTATACTTAATGCACTGACCAATAAAGGCAAGCATACCAAATGCTGTCTTCACTATCCGATCTACCTGTGACTCCACTTCCAAGCAGCCATGAACCTCCACCCCAAGGTTGCTTTGTTTGGTGAACAAACTGTTCCGGACTCGGACGAGTTGGAGTTTCAGCAAGTGATTCCTAACTGTGACTTCCCATGGAATCTCGTGATGCTGTTTCCCCCTGGATTGGAAAACAGCATGTGAGAACCCGTGTCCGAATGTACCTTGTTGCCAAGGGGTGTGTTTATGGGATGTTAATGTAGTGGAACAGTTAATTAGTAATAGGTGCTGTATCTAATATTAAGATAAGTTTTCCAATAGTTAAGTTATAGAACATAGAACATTTCAGCGCAGTACAGGCCCTTCGGCCCTCGATGTTGCGCCGACCTGTCATACCAACCTGAAGCCCATCTAACCTACACTATTCCATGTACGTCCATATATTTGTCCAATGACGACTCAAATGCACTTAAACTTGGCGAATCTACTACCGTTGCAGGCAAAGCATTCCATACCCTTACTACTCTCGGAGTAAAGAAACTACCTCTGACATCTGTCCTATATCTATCACCCCTCAATTTAAAGCTATGCCCCCTCGTGTTTGCCGTCACCATACTTGGAAAA
>NC_057753.1:5299729-5311512 GCF_004010195.1 Chiloscyllium plagiosum
CCCTCAATTTAAAGCTATGCCCCCTTGTGCTCACTGTCACCATACTTGGAAAAAGGCTCTCCCTGTCCACCCCATCTAACCCTCTGATTATCTTGTATGTCTCTATTAAGTCACCTCTCAACCTTCTTCTCTCCAACGAAAACAGCCTCAAGTCCCTCAGCCTTTCCTCGTAAGACCTTCGCTCCATACCAGGCAACATCCTAGTAAATCTCCTCTGCGCCCTTTCCAAAGTATTCTAAATTCCTCTTTCTTTTGTTTGTATTTTAACTATAGTGTTGAAATAAACGGTGTTTTCCTTCTTGTCGGGTGGTTGCATCACATCTGGAACACGCACTTCCCATCTACCTTCAAAATAAGACAAGTCAGGGTCTCGGCTATGCTCTTATTGAGGGGGTCTGGTCCGGTCCGTAGCACTGGAAAGCCGTCGTGTTTAACCCAAAGACGCAGACAGTAATAGAAAAGGAAGTTGTGGTTGGCTTCAGTCAGATGGTGGTAGGAGCAGCTGTAGTTGTTGCCCTCGAAGCGGAACCAAGGGTGGTGCACGTTTTCCCGCATTCCCCAGGCTGTTGCCAATGCTTTAGTGGTTTGGATGTCACCATTGGATGATAGGGAAAAGCCTAATGAGGGCAACAGCTATGGGAGGAGATCTGGCAAGACGCTCAACGACACTCATATCACTGTGTACCGCGTCGATGACCAAACACACCTCTGAACTAACTACACATAATTAGAACAGTTGATAGCCTTACAAAGGATGCGCACCGCGTGGCTAACTGCAGAAGAAGAGCTCCGACAGTTTGACATGTGGGTGCGTACCAAGTCTGGAAGTTTGAGTATCAGGTACCAAACAATGGGCTGCAGCGCAAAGGATCCCACTGAGGCATGCCATCACTCAGGAAGTCGTGGAGCAATTCAAAACTTGCCAAAAGATGAACAGTTCCACTTGAAGAGTGGTTAGATCTTGCAATTGGGCTATACTGGACCGTTGTCCTTGCAACAAACCTTTCGACATATTTTGACCAGGCTGAGTACCAAATCGGTAACCTGGTAATCATACACCCCTGTGTGAAAGGAACCTGAGCCAGGACAGTAAAAGGATTGCATTTCCTGATCTTACCATATGGGGGAGCCAGTGGAAATACAAACTGACAATGGGCCATGTTCTGCAGCGTGAACAGCGCAGTATGTGATAATGGGATCCAGTGGGTGTAGCACAGTTCCTGTTACCCACACGCTGCAGGGTTATTGGAACATATCAATGGACTTGTGAGGCAAACTGTTGACACCCTCGTAGACGCTCAGGGTGGGTTGTGAGTCTTACCCCCAGGTAGAATGCGATCTAGACAACCGCTCCCAACCTGGGTACAATGACGAGTGATACCCAGATGACCATAAGCGGATGACAGAGTTTACATTAGATTAGATTTAGATTACATTACAGTGTGGAAACAGGCCCTTCAGCCCAACAAGTCCACACCGACCAGCAACCCACCCATACCCCTACATTTACCCCTTACCTACAGGCAATTTAGCATGGCCAATTCACCTGACCTGCACATCTTTGGACTGTGGGAGGAAACTGGAGCATCCGGAGGAAACCCACGCAGACAAGGGGAGAACGTGCAAACTCCACACAGTCAGTCACCTGAGGCGGGAATTGAACCCGGGTCTCTGGCGCTGTGAGGCAGCAGTGCTAACCACTGGGCCACCGTGCCACCCACGAGTTGTCTGTCTGTAATGGGTACAAGGTATTGGATCCACTATCCCAGCCAGCCAGTCATACCTGGGGACAGGGAGATATTTATCGGATATTATTACAGGGTAAAGATATCCCTGATGGGGTGGGGGGGGGGGGGAGAGAAGAAAAAACAAAGGTGGGGTAAGCATGAATATGGTATGGTGAATCGGATATTAAACTAACAACAAAACTCCCTTCTGTTGCAGCAAACTGATGACGTGGTAACTGCTGCAGTGCCTGTGTTTTCTCCTGCCTTGAATGACACGAGATCTACCATCACCTGCACAATCTCACCACAGGATACGGTCTCGAGGATGGAGTCGTCATAATAATAACTGTAGGCAAAATAATTTTCATTGTTCACTGGGTGAAGAGAGTACCTTGTTGAACATTACATGCACGTGTAACAACCCACGTACTCCCATCTCCAGGGAACAGGAGCTTAGTCATCTTTATCCCACATGGCTACTGTTCACTAAAAAACAACTACTGTTACTCTGTGACATAGTTAAAAATCACACACGACACCAGGTTATAGTCCCACAGGTTCATCTGGAAGGACACGCTTTCATAGCACTGTTCCTTCATGAGGTAGCTAGTGGAGTAAAGTCATAGGGCACAGAATTTATGGCACCTCCACATCATGACTGTATGACGTGGAATCGCACCGTACCCCTCGATTACTGTGCAACATTAGATGGCAATAACTACACCTCACTGTTGCCCTGAAATAAGACTATCAGAAGGCAGTGTCTAAAGGAGGTCTTGTCTAACAGTAGCTCACATGAAAATTGGTGTAATATCTTGCTTTTAAATGATGATGGCTAATATTCCATAGAATCCCTGCAGTGTGGAAACAGATCCATACTGACCCTCTGAAGAGTAACCCACCCAGACCCATTCCCCTGCCATATTATCCTACATTTACCCCTGACTAATGCACCTTGAATATTATGGGCTGTTTAGGCCAGCCAATTCACCCTAACCTGCACATCTTTGGACTGTGGGAGGAAACCGAAGCACCCAGAGGAAACCCACGCAAACACTGGGAGAAGGATGTGCAAACTCCACACAGACAGTCGTCCGAGGTTGGAAACAAACCCGGGTCCCTGGCCCTATGAAGCAGTATCACTAACCACAGCCACCGTGCCAGCCAAAGCTAGCATCTTATGTCAAGATGTTAGAGAGATATGGGACATGGATTCTGGTGTGTGAGCTTACAGTGGACTGAGTGGAAGGGCCCATCCAAAACATATAGATACCCCATCTTCACTTGTATGATGGATATATTCCAGTGGCAAAACAAAATATGGTTTTGACTGTGACAGTGGAAATAACTAATGGAAAAAAAAAATTACCCTTCTATTGCTGTCCTATTAACATTACAGAGGTGTGGTAGAAGCAATGTACTCTGTTTCATTCTAGATGGAGCAGGGACAGAGACAGGTGCATTAAATTCTAATGATATTGCAACTTTGCGAAATGGGATTGTTAAAGTTGGGCAACTATCAAATTAGCTGCTGTATGGACCAAGCCATTAGCACATAGAGATTTAGCAGATTGGTCTCTGACCAACATGGTTTGGAGGTTTGCTGATAGCCTATCTAGGGCCTCACACTTAGGCGGATCTTAATGCAGAAGTCATTTGAACATAGTGCAATTTGTTAGAGGGATTTGACACATGAACTAACAACCTCGTTGCTATCCAAATTTCTGTGCTGTTGAAAACGGTTATTTAGTCTCACACATGCTAACTTAATGCTTAGAAGTGATGCATTAAAATCTAATTGTAACCCCATAGTATGACATGCTACTATTTTGACTTTAAATAGTAAACAGTGATAAATATGGTGCAAGTTTATCGCCCCATCTGTTGGGAGGTATGTTGTGGGAACCTGTATTTATGGGAAATGGCTGGATGATAACAATCAAACCCACAGGTGGGTGGTTGTGAATAGCCTGAAGGCCTAGTGTGCCTCTTCCACACCCCTGCCTTCGAACCATGTAGATTGTAGTCTAGCAGGGCTACCTGCACATGAAGGAAATTACTGTCAGTGATACAGCCATTCACACAACTGGTCCTGTCCACAGATGTGTAACTAGTATTCATACAGTATATCTTAATGATGAGAGAGAGAGAGATAGAAAATCATCCACTCATCAACCTTTATAGTGACAAAAGTTATGTTCTCCATGATACTGTTGGAAATAAACATACAGAGTTAAAGAACAGCAGCTGGTAACTGTGAACTGCTGCACTACAGTTACAACATTTCAAAGACACATGGACAGGTACGTGAATAGGAAAGGTTGAGAGGGATATGGGCTAAACACAAGCAAGCAGGACTAGTTTAGTTTGAGAAACTTGGTCAGCGTGGACGAGTTGGCTTGAAAGGTCTGTTTCCATGCTCTACGACTCTAGGCACCTCTATATAGGACGTTTGATAAACTACAGGTGTTCCTTGCACATTATAAACACGCTTCACTGTCGTTTGATAGCAGTGTACCATGATGTATTGCAGCGAGAATCTGCCATCACTTACAGCAGTGATCAATTAATTCATAAAGTGGACAATTTAGGAATTCTTACCATATGTAATTAGTGGGATGTATTTAACGGGTGGTCACCAATGCTTCAGCAGCTTTTATTGGCACCAGCGTATTTTTTTTAGATTAGATTCGATTCCCTACAGTGTGGAAACAGGCCCTTGGCCCAACAAGTCCACACCGATCCTCTGAAGAGCAACCCACCCAGACCATTTCCCTCTGACTAATGCACCCAACACTGTGGGCAATCCACCCTAACCTGCACATCTTTGGACTGTGGGAGAAAACCGGAGCATCTGGAGGAAACTCACACAACCACAAGGAGAATGTGCAAACTCCACACAGACAGTCGCCCGAGGCTGGAATTGAAACTGGGACCCTGGTGCTGTGAGGCAGCAGTGCTAACCACTGAGCCACCCTCAGACTGTTTGCTTCTTGTTTTATTTACTGGTATAATGGCTTATAAACTTTGTCACATGTATAATTAGCTTGCAAAGGTTGGGATGTCGGGTATAGATCCCAAAACGATACCTCCAAGCCAGATCATTAGGGTTAAATTGGACATGGCAATAAGCAGACGGAGAGTGGAGAAATTTGTGAGAACAGGCTTTCATTTTGCAAGAGAGTGGCCTCAGCGTGAGAACAGGCCATTTTGCCGTGACCCAGAGACTTGGTTTTGACATGTTTGTGACTGCCAAGCATTAAGGCAATTCAGCACATAACATCAAGTCCAGTACCTTATTAATATTGGGGACTTTTCCCAGTCCATTGGACTTCACCATCAGACTGGGTGCCCTGGAAATTGAGATCGATTTTGAAGTGCCAGCCATCACCAGGATTCTTGATAAGCAGAAGGACGCGAGACTCACTTGTTTTAACATATCTAAAGTAGTTTTAAGTTAATAATTTTCTTTAAATATATCTGAAGTACTTAAGAGATATTAAGTAATCTTAGCTAATATATTTGCATTATATCGAAGCGCACATGTTCTCCCTAAAATCAGACAAGACTGAATGTCAGTGCATGCAGGGATACAATGGCTGAGTGGTCGATGGAATATTCAGTGCACATGGAGGTAGGGGCTGGCAAATGTTCATTCTAAAGAAGTCCCACCCGAAATAGTGACCATTCATTTGACTTTCTCGTCATGAGTGATCTACTGTGCAATTCCCCACGTTTGGTTTTCCATTTCAATTTGTCCAGGGCTGCCTCAGTATTCAGGCTATGTTTCAGTTTGCATGACACTGCAGTTTGGTCTCAGCTGGAACATCGTGTCTGGTTCTGGGGGCCTGCCTTTAAGAAGGATGTGAAGGATTCAAGAGAGTCATCGAGTGATGCAGCACAGGAAGAGACCCTTTGGGTCATTGTGTCCGAGTCAGTCATCAACTACCTATCTATTCTAATCGCTTTTCCCAGCACTTGGTGCGTGGTCAGTCATCAAAATATTTTTAACTTGTTGTGATGGTTCCCGTCTCTCCGCAGATACCTACCACTCTCTGGCTGAAACAATTTATTCTTAAATACCCTCTAATGCTACTGCCCTGTCTCTTACATCTATGCTCCCTTGTTATTGATCCTGTTACTAATGAGGAAAAGTTCTTCCTGTCATTCCTATGTCTGCCTCTCATAATTTTGTAGATCTCAATCAGGTCCTCCCTCAACCTTTTCTCCTTCAAAGAGAACACCGGAACATACTCTGCCTCTGTTCGCAGTTAAGCTTCTCCATCCTCGGAACATCCCAGTGAGTCTCCTCTGTACCCTCTCCAGAGTAGTCACAATCCTTCTACGATGCAGTGACCAGAATCGCACACAGTACTCCAGCTGTGGCTTGAGTAATGTCATATAAAGCTCCACCACAACCTCCCTGCTCTTGTATTCAATGCCTCGACAAATAGAGGCAAGTAAATTATGTGCCGACTTAACCACCTGTTCTGTTTGGAGTGCAGATTTGTTTTAAACTTTCACAGGATGTGGGTGACACCAGCGAGACTGACATTTAGTGACCATCACTCTATGTCGGGACTCCTACAGTGCTGTTAAGTTGGGAGTTCCAGGATTTCACCTAGCGACAATGAAGGAATGGTTGATAGAGTTCCAAGTCAGGATGGCATGTGATGATGGCGATGTTCGGTTTGAGGTTTCTGCCTGAAAACGTTTCCCCTAACGTCCAATAAAAGGTATTTCCAACAGATAATCCATCTCCGTCCGGGACAGAAATTCAGTAGAGTTCGCTGTACATAAATCCACCCCCATCTCAGCCCCTACAATGGAGCTTCCAAAGTCCATCACTATCAGAAATGCAGAAGCGCTGAATACAGTTTGTTCTGTGTTAATTCTCCTGTACCCGTATTGTGAGGAGGACATGAGCAATCTGCAAAGGTATAAACATTGGTGGGCAAAAACATGGCAGATGCATTTTCTTGCAGCAAAGTGTATGGTCATGCTCAGTAGTAGGAAGAATCAAAAGGCAGGCTGTTATTTATATGGAAACTCCAAAAGAAGAGCACATGGAGGGGTCTTGTGTATGGAACACAGAACAAATTATCATGCAGGTGCAGCAAGTAATTAAGAAGGCAAATAAAATTTGGGTCTTTATCGCGAGTTGATGTGAGTTTAAAAATAGAAAAGTTTTCCTTCAACTGTACAAGGTGTTGCTGAGACTATACCTGCAGTACTGTATACAGTTATTTTTAAAAAAGTGATATACTGGCATTAGAAATAGTTCAAAAGCTGGGATGGTTCCGAGGATGAAGGGGCTGACTTATCGAGAATGGCTAAAGAGGTTAGGTCTCAGTTCTGAAGAAATGTCCTACCAGACTCAAAATACTAACTCTTTATCTCTTAAGATGCTTTCACACTTGTTGAGTTGCTCTAGCATTTTCTATGTTTTTTCTAGGCTTTTATTAATTAGTGTTAACAACAATGGGCTGATCTTATTGAAGCATACAAGTTTCTAAGAGGTGGGGGTTGACGGGATAGATGTTGAGATAATCCCACTCCTGGAGATCTATGAAACATGGATACACTTCCACAGAATAAAGGGACTCTCACCTAAAACTGAGAAGGGAAGGAAATTTTCCTGTGAGGGTACTGAATTCTGGAATTCTCTACCCCACAGAACTAGAGAGGTTACATTACTGAAAGTAATTAAACAGGATGTATATAGATTTTTGAAATATCAGGCTGTTGAAGCAATGAGGAGTTGTCACAAAAGGCAGTAGAGGCCTGGGGCAGATTAGCCATGATCTTTCAAAAAAGCTGGAGAGGCTTGAGGAGATGAATGGCCTGTGCCTACTCCTATTGTAATGTTTATTCCAACCATCTGTCAAAGAAGTTTCCAAACTTCCTACTGTCACTCAGGATAGAAATCAAAAACAGCCAAATATTTCTTTTCTCAGGTGAAAGCTGCTGTGTGTATAAGTCCTCCCCTTCTACCAGGCTTGAATGGCTGACTGGCCAATTTGTGTTCCTACCTCCTATGGTTAGAATCTTGTTTTCTGGAGATGGTTATTGCCTGGCCATGGTGTGGATGAATACCACTTGCCGGTTTTCAGTCAAGATTGAATTGAGTCTCATTTAGCTTCACATGGATACGGACTACTTCTGGTGCTGAATATCGTACAATCATTGGGGAATATAATGAGCGAGGGAAAAGCATTGCTGAGTCAACTGCAGTTAGTTGGACCAAAGGCACAATCCTGAGGAACTCCTGCAGTGATTGAACTCGAGCACCCATAAGGGTCTTCCTTTGTATTAGAGAGCACTCTAACAAGTGGAGTGTTTTCATCCTAATCCCCACAAAGCTCATTCAGGCTTCCTTGACAAAAACAGGAATTGCTGGAAAAGCACAGCAGGTCCGGCAGCATCTGCGGAGAGAAATCAGATGAGGAAGGATCACAGGACCCGAAGCATTAACTTTGATTTCTCTGCCCAGATGCTGCCAGACCTGTTGAGCTTCTCCAGCAACTTCTGTTTCCATTTCTGATTTACAGCATCTGCAGTTCTGTCGGGTTTTTAAATTAGTACAGCCTCATTGATCTAATTCTGGTCAGCAGGAAAAGTGTGACATTGACAGACCGGTGAAGGATTTAGCAATAACTTGCTCACTGAACATTCAGTTGTGTTTCCACCAAGGCCAGTCAGCTCCTGCCAGTGTGATACCCTTAGTGCAAATATGGACAAAAGAGCTGAGAATTCCTGAGCTGAGGTTACTGACCGGATGCTGCATTCAGTTAAATGTAGCCTTGATGTTAAAGGCAGTTACTCTGGTATTGTCGCTGCATCTTCTCACACAACAAGCTTTTAAGATGAGTGAATTATATCATTCCAGAATTAAAAGATTCATCCATATGTTAAAATAATATTTGGACATCCACTCTGGCCAGAAAATTAAATTTCAAAGATGATTCTTCAATCAGAAAGCTTCTGAAATTCACCATTTAGCCAGTAGTCTTTCTTCCTACGAAATACAACACAAATCATACAGTATTTTGTGAAGTAGTAGTAATTTCATTTGATTTTTCTTTATATGACTAATTAATTCTGAGGTAATTTTTTTTAATATAATGCCCTTGGAAAAACTACCTCCAAATAAATATTAGACTGCCTTAAAGAATTAGGAGAAAGTGAGGACTGCGGATGCAGGAGATTGGAGTTGAAGAGTGTGGTGCTGGAAAAGCACAGGCGGCCAGGCAGCATCCAACGAGCAGGAGAGTTGACATTGCGAGCATAAGCTCTTCATCAGGAAGCGCTTATGCTCAAAACGCCGACTCTCCTGCTCCTCGATGCTGCCTGCCCGGCTGTGCTTTTCCAGCACCACACTCTGACTCTGCCTTAAAGAATTCACAATTTCTCACATGATCAGGCAGATGCCTGGGTTGCAGCTGCACTCAAAACGCTTGGCTAGGTGTTCAGCAAAGTCAAACCAAGAAATGTTCTATTCCCAGACTGACAATTTTTCCTAGTCAGACCATATTTGGAGTATTGTGTGCAGTTTTGGGCCCCATATCTCAGGAAGGATTTACTGGCCCTGGAGCATGTTCAAAGGACAGTCATGAAGAATGGTCCCAGGAATGAAAAGCTTACTATGAGGGATGTTTGAAGACTCTGCGTTAATACTTGATGAAATTTAGAAGATGAGGGAGGGATCTAATTGAAACATACAGAATACTGAATGGCTTGGAACGGTAGGTGTTCCAGTTGGTAGGAGAGACAAGGACCAGAGGGCATAGTCTTGGAGTAAAGGGAAAACCTTTTTGAACGGAAATAAGGAGAAACTTCTTCAGCCAGAGTGAGAGAATCTGGAATTCATTGCCACAGAAAGCTGTGGAGGCCAGGTCATTGAGTATATTTAAGACTGAGATAGATAGGGGATCAAGGGTTACAGGGAGAATGGGGTTGAGGAACATATCAGCCATGATTGAATGGCAGAGTGGATTCAATGGGCTGAATGGCCTAATTTAGATTAGGTTAGATTAGATTACTTACAGTGTGGAAACAGGCCCTTCAGCCCAACAAGTCCACACCGACCCGCCGAAGCGCAACCCACCCACACCCATTCCCCTACATTTACCCCTTCACCTAACACTACTGGCAATTTAGCATGGCCAATTCATCTAACCTGCACATCTTTGGACTGTGGGAAGAAACCTGAGCACCCGGAGGGAACCCACACTGACACGGGGAGAATGTGCAAACTCCACACAGTCGCCTGAAGGCGGGAATTGAACCCAGGTCTCTGGCGCTGTGCTAATCACTGTGCCACCGTACCGTTCTGCTCCTATGTCTTATGATGACTTCTGAAAAAAAGCTACATTTGCAGGTGTCACAGATGGATTGAGAGTTTTAAAAACTAATCTCCCTCCATATTTTCACAACCCATCCAGAAACAGATTTTCTCTCTCCCCCTGTTTTAAATAGCCTTGGCATATTTTCGTACTCCTTTTGCTTGACTCTGTATGGACGGCAGCGACATCACAGCAGACGGAAGTTTAATGCAACACTATTCGATGTGGGGGTGGGGTGGTGTGGGGTGGGGGAAATGCTTGGAAGGGAAGACACACAAGTATGCAAGGAGAGATACAAATAAAATGAAACAGATTATTCAGTTAGCAATAACCCAAGTTGTAAAACAGCCATGGGGTACCAATTTACCAAAGTCTTTGCATTTAAGATGGAGTCCAAAACGAGTTAGCAGCCTGGAATTCCTTTGAGGGGTCTCATTCATTGTCCAGCTGGCAGTTTAGAAATTATGGATGTTTCCTATCTGTAAAATTCCTTCAGAGGTGGAAGAATATTGCTGAAATTTCATGATAACATGCAGAGAACATAAACACATGGTTTCTGGCTGCCTTTTACAGGACAGGCTTCACTTTTTGGCCTGGAAATAGGGGTTCTGAGCTGGTCAGTAGATGGTGTATAAAGTAACATTGACACTGCGACTGACAAATATTTCAAAACAACTGAGCTCCAAACGTTTAAAAATCGCATAAACACCAGGTTACAGTACCAACTGTTCATTTTCAAACAAACCTGCCTGGACTATAATCTGGTGTTGTGCGATTTTTTTAAAAAAAAAGACTTTGTCCATCCCAGTCCAACACTGGCACCTCAAAACCATGAGTTCCCAGTGATGGGAGTTACGTGACCACATCTCCTTGGCGGGCATTGGAGTGAACATTTCCCTCAAGACAGAGGCTTGCATTGCAGACTTAAAAATACGAAAAAAAAAACTGCCCATCTCAAAGATTACGTGAGGAAATTTATATCTTTTCACAGGATAGGGGCAACTTACACTCATTTGAATCCTGTCTCTGTAGCAGTTGATAACATAATATTTTAATTCTCCAGTCCCATCAGGAAGTACATGATTCTGCAGCCCACTGACTTCTGAACAGGTTTCTGGAAGGCGACTGCTTTGTCCCGTCACATGGTTGTAGCAGCTGTCTTTATTAGGCTGTGTTTTTAAAACAGTCACCAAATCATTATCGGTACATGCAAAAGTTGGTTTTAAACCAGTTCATGACAAGATAATAAACAGGAAAAGTACAATATAACTGCCAATGCCGACCTCTCAGGAACTCGACTACAAACCTTCCCCCAGCTTAAAACAAACACACCCATTAACCACTACTCTTTGTTTACTGTCCCTCGATCAATTCTGGATCCATGTTGGACTGCCATAGTGTTAAAGGTTTAGAAGGAGAGGAATTTCTTAAGTGTGTACAAGACGATTTTCTGATTCAGTATGTGGATGTACCTACTAGAGAAGGTGCAAAACTTGACCTACTCTTGCGAAATAAGGCAGGGCAGGTGACTGAGGTGTCAGTGGGGGAGCACTTTGGGGCCAGCGACCATAATTCTATTTGTTTTAAAATAGTGATGGAAAAGGATAGACCAGATCTAAAAGTTGAAGTTCTAAATTGGAGAAAGGCCAATTTTGACGATATTAGGCAAGAACTTTCAAAAGCTGATTGGAGGCAGATGTTCACAGGTAAA
>NC_057753.1:5313434-5319909 GCF_004010195.1 Chiloscyllium plagiosum
GCAATTCTCGTCTCCTTCCTATCGGAAAGATTTTGTGAAACCTGAAAGGGTTCAGAAAAGATTTACAAGGATGTTGCCAGGATTGGAGGATTTGAGCTACAGGGAGAGGCTGGAACTGGCTGGGGCTGTTTTCCCTGGAGGCTGAGGGGTGACCTTATAGAGGTTTACAGAATTAATTGTGGTCTCCTTCCTATCGGAAGGATGTTGTGAAACGTAAAAGGGTTCAGAAAGATTTATGAGAATGTTGTCAGGGTAGCAGGGTTTGAGCTACAGGGAGAGGCTGAATAGGCTGGGGCCGTTTTCCCTGCAGCGTCCAAGGCTGAGGGGTGACCTCAGAGGTTTGTAAAATCATGAGGGATGGGGTGGGGGAGTCTGGAACTAGAGGGCATAGGTTTAAGGTGAGCGGGGAAAGATATAAAATGGACCCAAGGGGCAACTTTTTCACGCAGAGGGTGGTGCGTGTATGGAATGAGCTGCCAGAGGAAGTGGTTGTGGCTGGTACAATTGCAACATTTGAGAGGCATTTGGATGGGTATATGAATAGGAAGGGCCGTGTGCTGACAAATGGGACTAGATTAGGTTGGCATATCTGGTCGGCATGGAGTTGGACCGAAGGGTAGGTTTCCGTGTTGTACGTCTCTATGACTCTTAGCAGAAATTAGCAGAAGTAACAGAGAAATACAAAACCTGGGAATGCCTTGGCAGAGGAAGAAGTGGAATAGCGTCAGAGATGTGATCAGGGCAAAGCTGAAATGCAGCAATGGATTGACTCCAGGCAACAGGAATATGCCATTCAGCCCCTCGAGCCTGCTCCAGCATTCGGAGATTGATCATGGCTGATCTGTGGCCTAGCTCCATGTTCCATTTAAAATTCCACAAACTGCAGTGGATGCTGAAAAGTTTCCCAAAGGTCTCCTGCCATTTGTGTGCAGAGGTGCTTGCTGACATCGCTCCTTCAATGGTTTGGGCTCGTTGTCAGACTATGGCCCTCGATTCGAGAACAGAATCCGATCCACAGTCCAGCGGCCACACCAGCTCCGGAGGCCCGCAACCTCCCACGGAGAGCACAGCGCGGCATGAGAAATTCGAAACCTGGAGATGGATGCTCCCAGTACTGCTGGAACGAAGCCAGGAGCGCAGGAGAGAGAGGGAAAAAAAATTGCACAATTGAGAAAATCTACCGGGGAGTGGGTGAATGTCAGTGTGCAATTGTCACTACATGATGACATCACAGACAGGAACACAGAGTCTGGGTCCATACAAACCCAGAAATCAGCCACATGTTGTGAAGGATGGGAGCAGAGGGACAGAGACCACCTACCGGAATGTTTTGAGGGAAAGAGGAATTTTTATTTGTAAGGTTAACTTTCTTTCATTATTTGTTCATGGGATGTGGGCATCTCTTGCCCTTGAGAAGGTGGTGGTGGTGGTGGTGGTGAACTGCTGCAGTCCCTGTGCAGTGGAGACCTCCACAGTGCCACTGGGAAGGACCTGCAGGATTCAGACTCTGCAACAGCTGAAGGAAAGCGACATCTTTCCGAGATGATGTATGGCTCAGGTGGTTACTTGCAGGTGGTGGTTCCCGAGTGTTTGCAGCGTGTGCTTCCAAGTGGCGGATGTTTGGGAGTTGCTGAGTGAGTTAATACAGTGAGTTTTGTAGATGGTACACATTACTGGCACTGCGCATCAGTCAATTCTGCCTTGTAGAGAGTGGATAGACTTTGGGGAGTCAGGAATTGGGAAACACTGGGATAGTTCCCAGTGTGGCAAAGGAGATTGAGGGAAGATTTGACAGAGGCATTTATGAGACAGGTTAGATGAAAGTGGTTCTCATTAGCTGACCTTGAAAGGATTGCAGGACCAATTTAAGGTCATGGGCAAGATCAGCAACTGGAAGGAGAGATTTGAGGGCTACATGTGAACATAACATGGTAATCGCTGGCACTCAATCCGAGAGTGAGGAAGCTAGGTCGGAAACAACTTTACTAAATTTAAATAAGGGTTAAACAAAGGATTAAGGGCGGTGATCGCTGGAACAGACAGGGTAAGGAGTTTAGGGTGTGGTGCTGGAGAAGCACAGCAGGAGAATCAACATTTTGGGAATAAGCCCTTCATCAGGAATGAGGCTTGTGAGCCAAGAGGGTAGAGAGATAAATGAGAGGAGGAAACTGGTGAAATCAACATTGATCCCGTGTGGTTGGAAGGTCCCAAGCAGAAGGCGTTTAGCAGCAAAGATCATTGAGAAAAAACAGCAAATGTTTTATGAAAATAGTTCATGGCGCACAGCTCAGGTATATCTCAGTGCGAAAGAAGGTTTCCAGGAAAGGGATTGGTCAACCCTGATTAACTAGGCAAACTGAAAGAAAACAAAATGCAAAGATGCAGAAAAAGGCAAAGTTACGCACTTTGCCAGGAAGAATAGAGGAGCTGATTATTATTGAAGAGCTATAGCTTAGATAGCAAGAGCACAGAAGGATTTGAGTCCCTGTGCCTGAATCACAAAAGGCTAGCATCTACGTTCAGCAGGTATTAGGGAAGACAGGTGGAATGCTGGATGTTATTTCAATGGGAATAGTGTACAACAAAAAAGGGAATTCTTACTAAAACTGTGAGGGGCACTTGTTAGATAACAACCAAAATACTGTGAACAATTTTGGTCTGACCCCTTACTGAAGGAAAAATATTCTGGCATTGCAAACAGTCTAGAGAAGGTTTTTTTCTTAAGATTAGATTCCCTACAATATGGAAACAGGCCCTTCGGCCCAACAAGTCCACACTGACCCTCCAAAGAGTAACCTACCCAGACCCATTCCCCTGTTCTATATTAGAACCTGACTAATGCACCTAACACTAGGGGCAATTTCCCATGGCCAATCCATCCTAACTTGCACATCTTTGGATTGTGGGAGGTAACCGGAGCACCTGGAGGAAACCCACGCAGACACAGGGAGAATGTGCAAACCTCACACAGACAGTCGCCCCAAGGCTGGAATCGAACCCGGTCCCTGGCGCTGTGAGGCATCAGTGCTAACCACTGAGCCACCGGGCCACCCCTTACTGAGGATCACTTGGCTGATCACATGCAGAGAGGGGCTGTCTTAGGAAGAGAAGCTTAGTGGGTTCGAAGAATGAGAGGTGACATTATTGAAACAGACAAGATTCTTAGGGGACTTGACAAGGTTAATGTGGAATGGTTGTTTCTCTTTGTGAGCAGAATAAGGGGTGGCCCTTTAAGACAGTAAAGAGAAGGAATTTGTTCTGTCAGAAGGCAGTGAATCTGTGAAATCCTTTACCACAGACAGCTGTCGAGTCTGGATTGTTATGTGCATTCAAGCTGAGAGAGAAGATTTTTAACTCAGTAAGAGAGCCAAGCGTTATGTAGAAGAGGCAGGAAAGTGGAGTTGAGGATTATAAAATCAGCCGTGATCGCGTTGTATGTTGGACAGACTCAGTGGGCTGCTCCTACAGCAAATGGATGCTTACAGAGAGAAATGGGCTAAATGCAGGCAAATGGTATTACATCAGATTGGGATGTCTGGTCAGTGTGGACGAGTTAGACCAAAGGGTCTGTTTCCATGCTATATGATTCTATGATAATCAGCTAGAACTCAATACTTACACTCAAACGTCTGATAACGTCCAGGCCCTGGCAAATGAAGGGCTTCTAGGAGAAAGTGAGGACTGCAGATGCTGGAGATCAGAGCTTAAAAATGTGTTGCTGGAAAAGCGCAGCAGATCAGGTATTTCCTGAAGAAGGGCTTTATGCCCGAAACGTCGATTCCTCTGCTCCTATGATGCTGCCTGACCTGCTGCGCTTTTCCAGCAACACATTTTTAAAATCAAGGGCTTCTGTCAGATTCTTGATATGCAGCTTTGTTTGAGTTTCTCATTTGCGAATCCTGTTGTAATATCCTGGATTGGAGTTTAGAAAATGCATTATTTTCAGTCAGGTCAGAAGTTCAGAAAAGAAAGACTTTTCTCTCGCTCTGAGTTATGATTCAGGCTATAGAGAGTTATAGATTTATACAGCATGGAAACCAACCCTCCCGTCCAACCAGTCCACGCTGAACATAATCCCAAACTAAACTAGTTCCACCTGCCCGCTCCTGGCTGATAACCTTCCAAAGCATTTCCTTATTCATCTACTTATCCAAATGTTTTTAAACATTATAATTGTACCCACATCCTCTGGAAGTTCATTCCACACATGAATCACCCGTTTTTTTAAATCTCTGTCCTCTCACCTTAAACATGTGCCCCATCCTAGGGAAAAGACAGCTACCATCAACTCTACACCCCTCATTTGTTTATAAACTTCTATAAGGTCACATCTCAACCTCCTATGCTGCAGTGAAAAAAAAAGTCCTAGTTTTTCTCAATAACTCAAACCTTCCATACCTGGTAATATCCTGGTACGTCTCTTCTGAACCCTCTCCAGCTTAATAATATCCTTCCTATAAGTGGGTGATTAGAACAGGACACAGCATTCCTCACCAGAATCCAGAACAACCTCAACATGACTTCCCAACTCCCAATACTCAAAGGA
Source organism: Chiloscyllium plagiosum (assembly GCF_004010195.1). NCBI lineage: Eukaryota > Metazoa > Chordata > Chondrichthyes > Orectolobiformes > Hemiscylliidae > Chiloscyllium > Chiloscyllium plagiosum. The sequence continues at coordinate 5,317,981 of NC_057753.1, forward strand.
CAGAGCAAAAAAGGTCAGCATGCCAAACACTTTTGTCACCACTCTGTCTATATGTGATGCAGACTTCAAAAGAATTATGTACTTGAGTTGAAACTTTATTGCTGGAACAGCACAGCTCCTCACCAGAATCCAGAACAACCTCAACATGACTTCCCAACTCCCAATACTCAAAGGACAGAGCAAAAAAGGTCAGCATGCCAAACACTTTTATCACCACTCTGTCTATATGTGATGCAGACTTCAAAAGAATTATGTACTTGACCCCTAGGTCCCTCTGTTCTACAACAGTACCCAAATTTAAGACAGTTGGCAGTATCTAAAGGAAAAGCAATTTTAATGCAGAAACTAAGAACAAAAAATTGCTGGATAAAACTCAAGTCTGGCAGCATCTGTGGAGAGAAAGCAGTTAGCATTTTGAGTTCAGTGACGCTTCTTCAGAACTGATGGTAGCTAGGAAAATGTGGCATAAACACTGAAGACAGGAGAGAGAGGAGTACACAGTAGGTAGAGACACAGCCCAGAGGGACAGAAAGACAGACAAAGGGACAGACAATGGTAAGCCATGGAAGACTGAAAAGCTAATAATTGGAACCATTAGCAGGTAAAATTAGGTTGGCTATGCTGAAAGCTGCACATGTGATGATGACACATTTTGAAGTGTGGGGGTGGGTCAAGGACATTGAAGGAGGTGCTTAGGCCCAAACATTGTGGGCGGCACGGTGGCACAGTGGTTAGCACTGCTGCCTCACAGCGCCAGAGATGCGGGTTCAATTCCCGCCTCAGGCGACTGACTGTGTGGAGTTTGCACATTCTCCCCGTGTCTGCGTGGGTTTCCTCCGGGTGCTCCGGTTTCCTCCCACAGTCCAAAGATGTGCAGGGTCAGGTGAATTGGCCATACTAAATTGCCCATAGTGTTAGGTAAGGGGTAAATGTAGGGGTATGGTTGGGTTTTGCTTCGGCGGGTCGGTGTGGACTTGTTGGGCCGAAGGGCCTGTTTCCACACTGTAATCTAATCTAATCTAATCTAATTATTGGACTTGATATGGAGTCCTGAAAGTTGCAGGGTCCTCAAGTGGAAAGCCTCACTGGAGCACTGAACAGGCCCAACTCAAACGTTTAGTCAGCGAACATTTGGTGTGGTGTATTGAAGTGGTAGGCTCCATCTCTACCAATCACATACTCCTTTCCCTCCCCACCAACTCCTAGTTGGACAGAATCTCTACAGTGGTCCAACAAGTCCACACTGACCCACCGAACAGTAACCCAACCTATTATCTATATTTACCCCTGACCAATGCACCTAACCTACATATCCCTGAACACTATGGATAATTTAGCATGGCCAATTCAACCTAACCTGCACATCTTTGGATTGTGGGAGGAAACCGAAGCACCCACAGGAAACCCATGCAGACACAGTGAGAATGTGCAAACCCCACACAGACGATGTGAGACAGTGTGTGCTAACCACTGAGCCACCATGCCACTCCTTCAGTATATATATCCTCTGCTAGTTACCATCAACTCTGAAGAATGAGTCACTGGATCCAAAACATTAAACGCTCTACGGATGCTGCCAGACCTGCTGAATTTCTCCAGCAATTTATTGTTCTGTTCCTAACTTCCAGCAACCGCAGTTCTTTGTTTTACTTTAATGTTCCATAAAGTAGTGGGAAAAGGGGGAGCAAGCTTTGCTCCCCTTTCTTCATTGCACTGTTTAGCCTAATCGATAAGACACTGGGTGTGAACGTTTCATGCAACTCGTTGGACAAGTTCCGTGACTATCTGGTCAGGTCCACGCCCCCCTACAACCTACCCTCCCATCCTGGCACCTTCCCCTGCCACCGCAGGAATTGCAAAACCTGCGCCCACACCTCCTCCCTCACCACCATCCAAGGCCCTAAAAGAGCCTTCCACATCCAAAGTTTT
>NC_057753.1:5320103-5343646 GCF_004010195.1 Chiloscyllium plagiosum
TCTCCCCACCCCCCCCCTCCTCTAGCTTATCTCTCCACGCTTCAGGCTCTCTGCCTTTATTCCTGATGAAGGGCTTTTTCCAGAAACGTCGATTTTGCCTGTCCTCGGATGCTGCCTGAACTGCTGTGCTCTTCCAGCACCACTAATCCAGAATCTGGTTTCCAGCATCTGCAGTCATTGTTTTTACCAGATTGTAAATGGACAACTTCCTCCCAGTCACTGCCCCCTACAAAGATGGCGCTGTACATGCTGCCCCCTGCCCCCAATAAAGATGGCAGCCGCTTTCCCTGAGGCCTGTCACTGGGAGATAAGCCTGGGCCGTCGTTCCCTTTGGTGTGAAGGTGGGGGGGAACCTGTAAGTTTTATCCGGCGTTAAGCAACCCTTTCCACTCACCGACAATCGTGTCCAATCCATTGCCAGCAGCTTCTTGTCATGGTGTATGAGACCTGCTCTTGGCGTTCCCCGGTCCCAGCGGCACTGCGCATGCTCACTGCGCCCGGGGGGAAATGGGCGTGGCTTGGGCTTCAGCTTGGGTGGCTGTTACAACCACCTATGGGAATGAAAGAGGGGCGGGACTGGAGGACTGAGCGGGGCTGGTCCTCCAACCAATGGGAGTGAATGATGGGCGGGACTGGAGGATCAAGCTGCTCTGGTCCTCCAACCAATGGGAGTGAATGAGGGGCGGGACAGGAGGATCCCGACGGCGGGGCTGGTCTTCCACCAGCCTATCCAGGTCTTTCTGCTGCACAACAGTCTTTGACCCTCCTTTGTATCTTCTGCAAACTTAGAAACAATGTCCTCAGTTCCTCATCGAGATCGTTCATATGCAAACTGAATAATTGTTAAAAAAAAAATCACACAACACCAGGTTATAGTCGAACAGTTTCATTTGGAAGCACTTCCAAAGGAACAGCTTTGACAAAGGGTCAGTTAGACTCGAAACAGTCTTTTCTCTCCTTATAGATGCTGCCAGACCTGCTGAGATTTCCCAGCATTTTCTCTTTTGGTTCCAAATAAATCTGTTGGATATCTGGTCGGCATGGACGGGTTGGACCGAAGGGTCTATTTCCATGCTGTACATCTCTACGGCTCTATGACTATAACCTGGTGTCATGTAATTTTTAAACTCTGCCCAGCCCAGTCCAACACTGGCTCCTCCAAATCAAATTGTGATTCCAACACTAATCCCTGCAGAATTCCACTTGTTCCTAGCTGCTATCTTGAGAAAATCCCCTTTATCCTCACTCTTTGTCTTCTGCCACTGCCAGTCAGCCAATCCTTTGTGCCAGAATGTTGCTCTTTACATCATGGATTCTTATGTATCTGCCTCCACTGTAGTATCTTGTTAAAAGGTCTTCTTACAATCTAAATATATCATGACCACTGATTCTTCTTTGTGTAACCTACTCATTACTGTCTTTGATTTAATTTGATTTGATTTATTATTGTCAAATGTACGTAGGTACAGTGAAAAGTTTTGTTTTGGGTGCCACAGATTATACCATATAAAGTGCAATAGGGTAATAAAACAGAGCAAAGAATACAATATTGCAGCTGAAGAGAAAGTGCACAGACAGCAAGATCAACATGAAATGTAAAATTTGAGAAGTCTATTCAGAAGTCTGTTAATAGCAGAGACGTTGAGGTGTTACATGGAAATTTTACATTGAGGATAGGAGTTAGGAGGTCATGTTGTGGCTGTACAGGACGTTGATTAGGCCACTTTTAGAATATTGTGTGCAATTCTGGTCTCCCTCCTATAGGAAGAGTATTGTGAAACTTGAAAGGGTTCAGAAAAAAATTTACAAAGATTTAGATTACCTACAGTATGGAAACAGGCCCTTCAGCCCAACAAGTCCTCACTGATTTTCTGAAGAGTAACCTACCCAGACCCATTCCCCTACCCTATATTTACTCCAACTAACGTACCTAACACTATGGGCAATTTAGCATAGCCAAATCACCTGACCAGCACATAGAATCATGGAGATGTACAGCACAGAAACAGAACCTTCAGTTCAACTTGTCCAGGCCGATCAGATATCCCAACCCAAATCTAGTCCCACCTGCCATCACCCAGCCCATGTCCCTCCAAACCTTCCTATTCATATACCCATCCAGATGTCTTTTAATTATTGCAATTGTACTAGTCTCCACCACTTCCTCTGGCAGCTCATTCCATAGACGAAAGAGTTGCCCCTTAGGTCTCTTTTATATCTTTCTCCTCTCATCCTAAGCCTCTGCCCTCTCGTTCTGGACTCCACCACCCCAGGAAAAAGGCTTTGTCTATTTATCCTATCCAAGTCCCTCATGATTTTGTAAACCTCTATAAGGTCACCCCTCAGCCTCCAACGCTCCAGGGAAAACAGCCCCAGCCTGTTCAGCCTCTCCTTGTAGCTCAAATCCTCCAACCCTGCCAACATCCTTGTAAATATTTTCTGAACCCTTTCAAGTTTCACAACATCTTTCCGATAGGAAGGAGACCAGAACTGCACACAATATTCCAACAGTGGCGTAACCAATGTCCTGTACAGCCGCAACATAACCTCCCAACTCCTGTACTCAATATGCTGACCAATGTAAGAGCATACCAAATGCCTTCTTCATTATCCTATCTACCTGCGACTCCACTTTCAAGGAGCTATGAACCTGCACTCCAAGGTCTCTTTGTTCAGCAACACTCCCTTGGACCTTACCATAAAGTATGTAAGTCCTGCTAAGATTTGCTTTCCCAAAATGCAGCTAAATTAAACTCCATCTGCCACTTCTCAGCCCATTGGCCCATCTGGTCAAGATTCTGTTGTCATCTGAGGTAACCTTCTTCACTGTCCACTACACCTCTCATCTGCAAACTTACTAACTGTACCTCTTATGCTCACATCCAAATCATTTATATAAATGATGAAAAGTAGTGGACCCAGCACCGATCCTTGTGGCACTCCACTGGTTACAGACCTCCAGTCTGAAAAACAGCCCTCCACCACCACTCTCTGTCTTCGATCTTTGAGCCAGTTCTGTATCCAAATGGCTAGTTCTCCCTGTATTCCATGAGATCTAACCTTGCTAACTAGTCTCCCATCTGGAACCTTGTCGAGTGTCTTACCGAAGTCCATATAGATCACATCTACCACTCTGCCCTCACCAATCCTCTTTGTTACTTCTTCAAAAAACTGAATCAAGTTTGTGAGACATGATTTCCCACTCACAAAGATATCTTTGGATTATGGGAGGAAACCCACACAGACAGAGGGAGAATGTACAAACTCCACACAGACAATCACCCAAGGTGGGACTCAAATCCAGGCCCCTGGCTTGTGAGGCAGCAGTACTAACCACTGAGCCACCATGCCACCCCGAGATGTTGGAGTGTTGGAGGCTGAGGGGTGACCTTGTAGAAGTTTATAAAACCATGAGGGGTGAAAATGTGTTGCTGGAAAAGCGCAGCAGGACAGGCAGCATCCAAGGAGCAGGAGAATCGACGTTTCGGGCATGAACCCTTCTTCAGGAATGAAGACTTTCCTCATTCCTGAAGAAGGGCTCATGCCCGAAACGTCGATTGTCCTGCTCCTTGGATGCTGCCTGACCTGCTGCGCTTTTCCAGCAACACATTTTCAGCTCTGATCTCCAGCATCTGCAGTCCTCACTTTCTCCCAAAACCATGAGGGGGTATGGATAGGGTAAATAGAAAAGGTCCTTTCCCTGTGGTGGGGGGAGTCCAGAAGTAGAGGGCATAGGTTTAGGATGAGAGGGGAAAGATATAAAAGAGACCTAAGGGGCAACTTTTTCACACAGAGAGTGGTGTGTGTTTGGAATGAGCTGCCAGAGGAAGTGGTGGAGGCTGGTACATTTACAGCACTTAAAAGCCATCTGGATGGGGATATGAATGGGTAGGGTTTGGAGGGATATGGGCCAAATGCTGACAAATTAGACTAGATTAATTTAGGATATCTGGTCGGCATGGACGAGTTGGACTGAAGGGTCTGTTTCTGTGCTAAGGATGGAGATGCTCCCCTTACCGGTCTATTCAGTGGCATTGTACACTCTGGGATTGGACGTTTCGGGCACAGGCCCTTCTTCAGGAATGAGCTCATTCCTGAAGAAGGGCCTGTGCCCGAAACGTCGAATCTCCTGTTCCCTGGATGCTGCCTGACCTGCTGTGCTGTTCCAGCAATAAAGTTTCAACTTTGATCTCCAGCATCTGCAGACCTCACTTTCTCCACACTCTGGGATTGGCATTAGCCTCATCAATCTTTCTGTGGCTTCTTCGAAAAATTCCAGCAAGTTAGTCAAATGCAATTTCTCCTTTGGAAATCCATGCTGTACTTCCTCAGCAACCCTCCTTTTCCCAAGTGACTACTATTTCAGTTCCAATTAATTGTATCTGCTCGTTTCTCCACCACTTGAGTTTAACGTGTTTGTTCCGTCATTGCTAGGCCTGTCTTTACAACCTTTATTGAACAAGGACAAAATGCCTGCAATTCTTAAGTCTTCTAGCAACTCTCCTGAGTCCAGCAAAGGCAGAAAGCCAAAGGCCAGTACCTCTGCAATTCCACTCTCACATCCTCGGACATATTTCATCCAATCCCGGTGCTTTGTCAACTTTAAGTGTCGCCATTCTATCCTACACTTCTTCCTGATTATTTTCAACTATTCCAGTGACAGATCTATCTCCTCGGTCACCATGGTCTGAGGTGCAGCTACATCTTTGGTAAAGACAACTGCAAACTTCCCATTTAACGCCTCAGCTAAGCTTCATGCCTCACGTGGAAATACCATTTTTGATCCCTAAATCGTATTATTACCATACTTTTACTTTTGATCTGCTGTCTGAAGGATTCAGTAAGTAGGGATCAGAATGTGTTGTGGTGACTGAAGCCAATGAGTTTCATCTTGCCAATTTTTAGTTCTAGCACTGGTTGTGTGATAAGTAATTTGATAAACTAGGAAAAGTGGAAGACTAGTGCTTCCAAATAAACCTGTTGGACTATAACTTGGTGCTGTGTGATTTTCAACTTTGTCCACCCCAGTCCAACATTGGTACCTCCAAGTCATAAAGGTGTACAGCACAGAAACAGACCCTTCAGTCCAACTTGTCTGTGCAGACCAGATATCCTAAACCAATCTAGTCCCATTTGGCCCATATCCATCTATTCACATACCCAGCCAGATGACTTTTAAATGTTGTAATTGTACCAATTTTCACGACCTCCTCTGGCATCTTGTTCCATAAACGCACCATCCTCTGCATGAAGACATTGCCCCTCAGGTCTCTTTTTGCTCTCACCTTAAATCTATGCAAACTAATTTTGGACTCCCCTAGCCTAGGAAAAAGACCTTGACTATGCACCCTATCCACGTCCCTCATGATTTTATAAACCTCAAAACAATCCCTCAGCCTCTGACACTCCATGGAAAAAAAACCCCCAGCCTATTCAGCCTCTCCCTATAATTCAAACCCTCCAATCCCTGTAACGTCCTTGGAAATCTTTTCTGCACCCTCAATCTTTCAAGTTTAACAACGTTTTTCCTATAACAGGGAGACGAGAATTGAATGCAGTATTCCAAAGTGGTCTTAGCAATGTCTCTACAGTTGCAACATGACATCACGACTCCTATCGTCAATGCACTGACCAATGAAGGCAACCCTGTCAAGTGCCTTAGTCTACCTGTGACTTCACTTTCAAGGATCTATTTATCTGTACCCCTACATCTCTTTGTTCAGCAATACACCCCAGTGTCCTGCCATTAACCGTATAAGTCCTGCCCTGGTTTGCCTTACCAAAATGCAGCACCTCGTATTTATCTAAATTAAACTCCATCTGCCACTCCTTGGTCCATGTCATCAAGATCCCATGGTGCTCTGAGAGAACCTTCTTTGCTGTCCACTGCACCACCAATTTTGATGTCATCCGCAAACTTAGTAACTGTATCTCCTATAGTCACATCCAAATCATTTATATAAATGACCAAAAGCAGTCAACCCAACACTGAACCTTGGCAGACACTGCTAGTCACAGGCCTCCAGTCTGAAAAACAACTCTCTACTACCACCTTCTGTCTTCTACCTTCAAGCCAATTTTGTATCCGATCGGCCAGCTCTCGCTGGATTCCACGTGAACTAACCTTACTGATCAGTCCATCATACGGAACCTTGTCACGTGCTTCCCTGAAGTCCAAATAGATAACAATTACCACCTTCTTCAATCTTCTTTGTCAACAGAAACATGTTGACTATCCCTAACCAGTCCTTGCCTTTCCAAATGCAGGCATACCTTCCCTCAGAAACCCTTCCAGCAACTTGTGCAATACTTTCGTAAGGCACATCAGTCTATAGTTCCCTGGGTTTTCCTTACTGCCATTATTAAATAGTGGCACCACATTAGCCAAACTCCAGCCTTCCAGCACCTCACCCATGACTGTCAATAATATAAGTATCTCAGCAAAGGGGCCCAGCAATCTTTTCTCTAGCTTCCCACAACGTTCTGGCATTCACATGATCAGGTACAGGGGGTTATATACCTTTATGTATTTTAAGTTCTCCAGCACCTCTTCTTCTGTAACACGGACACTTTGCAAGACATCACTATCTATTATCCCAGGATGTGTGGCTTCTATTTCTTTCTCCACAGTAAATACTAATGTGAAATACATGGTGGCTCAGTGGTTAGCATTGCTGCCGCACAGGGTCAGGGACCAGGATTCAATCCCAGCCTTGGACGACTGTCTGTGTGGAGTTTGCACATTTCCCCCCGTGTCTGCGTGGGTTTGCTTCAGTTTCCTCTCACAGTCCAAAAATGTGCAGAATAGGTGAATTAGCCATGCTAAATGGCCCATAGTGGTCAAGGATGTATAGGTTAGGTTCATTAGTCAGGGGGAAAATGTAGGGGAATGGGTCCAGGGTGGGCTACTCTTCAGAGGGTCAGTGTGGACTTGTTGGGCTGAAGGGCCTGTTTCCGCACTGTATGGATTCTATGAAATATTCATACATCTCCTGGGGTTTGACACACAGACCACTTTGTTGATCTTTACGGCGCTGTGTTCTTTTCCTCGTTACTCTTTTGTCGTTCATGTATTTGTGGAATCTCTTTGGCTTCTCCTTAATCCTATTTGCCAAAGCTATCTCATGTCCCTTTTTGTCCTCCTGATTTCCCTCTCTTACTGCCCTTATATTCCTCTCGGAATTCACTTGATCCCAACTGTCTTTACCCGACACATTCTTTCTTCTTTTCCTTGACCTCAATTTCTGTCATCATTCTGATGCATTTCCTACATCTATCAGATACCTAGCCCTATGCACGAAGAGTAACATATTATCTCTGAACTCTCATTATCTCATTTTTAAAGGCCTTCCATTTTCCAACCATCCCTTTAACTGTGAACAGGATATTAGTCTATGTAAAAACCATCACACTATTTTTGGATCATGTCACTTAGGGGTGGCACGATGGCTCAGCAGTTAGCACTGCTGCCTCACAGTACCAGGCTCCCAGGTTCGTTTCCAGCCTCGGGCAATGTCTGTGTGGAGTTTGCACATTCTCCCTGTGTCTAAGCGGGTTTCCTCCCACAGTCCAAAGATGAGCAGGTTAGGGTGAATTGGCCGTGCTAAATTGCCCATAGTGTTCAGGGATGTGCAGGTTAGGTGCAGTGGTCGGGGTAAATGTAGGATAATATTATAGGGGAATAGGCCTGGCTGGGTTACTCTTCGAAGGCTCGGTGTGGACTTGTTGGGCCAAAGGGCCTGTTTCCATACTGTAGGGATTCTTTGAGGAAAAGGATGGACACAGGATATATTTCAAGAGGAACCTAATACAAGACTTTGGAGATAAAGTGATGATGGAGTTGAGTTGGTAATTTGGAATGACGGTAGGATCAATTTTTTTTTAAGTTGGGTGATGATAGTGAAGTTAAGCAGGAAGGGGGGCAGCACAAGGAGAGAACTGTAAGCAGTATGGGAAAGTTGGGTTGTCAGAATCAGAGAATCTGATCAAGGGAGCAGAGGTGGGTCTCATTGACAAGAGCAACTCGAACAGGGCAGGAGAGAAGAGGGAAGAGGAACTCGAGGAACCAGCAAGGAGCAAGAAGGAATGTTGGAGGCAGTTTGGCCAAATAGGCAAGTGAAAGGACAATGGTCTCAATGTTAGCGTGAAAGAAACTGTGCAAACTCCATACACTTGTCTAGATTAGATTAGATTCCCTACAGTATGGAAACAGGCCCTTTGGCCCAACAAGTCCACACTGACCCTCCGAAGAGTAACCCACCCAGATCCACCCCCCCCAATAATTTACCCCTGACTAACGCACATAACACGATGGGCAATGTAGCATGGTCAATTCACCCTAACCTGCACATCTTTGGACTGTGGGAGGGAACCGGAGCACCCGGAGGAAACCCACGCAGACACGGGGAGAATGTGCAAACTCCACACAGACAGTTAGATTACATTACAGTGTGGAAACAGGCCCTTCGGCCCAACAAGTCCACACCGACCCGCCGAAGCGCAACCCACCCATACCCCTACATTTACCCCTTACCTAACACTACGGGCAATTTAGCATGGCCAATTCACCTGACCCTGCACATCTTTGGACTGTGGGAGGAAACCGGAGCACCCGGAGGAAACCCATGCAGACACGGAGAGAACGTGCAAACTCCACACAGTCAGTCGCCTGAGGCGGGAATTGAACCCGGGTCTCAGGCGCTGTGAGGCAGCAGTGCTAACCACTGTGCCACCGTGCCGCCCACAAGTTGCCTGAGGCTGGAATTGAACCTGGGTACCTGGTGCTGTGAGACAGCAGTGCTAACCACTGAGCCACCGTGCCGCCCCTTTAGTGGAGGTAAGGATGGAGGAGAGCCCTTGTAAAGAATATAAGTTGTTGGAGATTTTAAAAAGACTCAACACCCTGTGTTTCGCAAAAAGCCGAATTACCTCGACTTTTATTCGAAACATCTGCTCTCCCGCAACTGGGCTGCGGCTTATGAACACCAGCGGAAATAGACCCCCAGTGAACAAGGTTCAGTCCTGCACGTGATTAAACGACATCATCCAATCACCAATGTCACTGGTGAACCCGCTGGTGTGTCAGCTGGCTAGACGAGGTTGTGAATCCCTTCCCGCACTCGGAGCAGGTGAACGGCCTCTCCCCAGTGTGAACGCGCTGATGTACGGTGAGGTCAGATGATCGCCTGAACCCAGCCCCACAGCGAGAGCACCTGAACGGTCTCTCGTCAGTGTGAACACGTTGATGGGACATCAGCTCCGCGGAACTTTTATAGCTCTTCCCACAGTCTTCGCATCTGAAGGGCCTTTCATTCTTGTGAACGCGTTGGTGCCTCAGCAGGTTGGACAGCTGAGTGAAGCCCTTCCCACACTCGGAGCAGGTGAACGGCCTCTCCCCAGCATGGATCTGCTTGTGTCTCAGCAGGTCGGATGACCGAGTGAATCCTTTGCCACAAGCTGAGCAGCTGAAGGGTCTCTCCCCGGTGTGACTGCGCTGGTGGACAGTGAGGTGTGAAGATTGTCTGAACCCGGCGCCGCAGTGAGAGCAGCGGAACGGTCTCTCCCCGTTGTGGACCCGTTGGTGTTTCAGCAGGTGGGATGATCGAATGAATCCCTTCCCACACTCCGAGCAGGTGAAAGGCCTCTCGCCAGTGTGAAGCCGCTGATGCGTCAGCAGTTCGGCCGACTTAGTGAATCCCTTCCCACACTCAAGGCAGGTGAATGGCCTCTCCCCGGTGTGAGTGCGCTGATGGATTTCCACTTCGAAGGGGTAGTTGAAGCCCTTCCCACAGTCCCTGCATTTCCATGGTTTGTCCCCAATGTGACTGCGCTTGTGCCTCGACAGGCCAGAGGAGCGGTTGAAGCCTTGCCCGCATTCAGAACAAGTGTACCTCTTCTCCCCATCCCGAATGGTGCTTTTTCCTTCCATGTCCAAAACCCGACGATACTCAGATCCTGATGAAATGAGCGCCTCCGTCAATTCTTGGCGTTTCCTGCCTGAAAACTGACCTGTTCCGAAGCCCTGGAAAACGTATTTAAAACAAGGCAAAAAAAACAGCACTGAGAGAATCCAGTACGAGAACGTGAGGATCGCAGATGCCGGAGATCAGAGTCGAGAGAGTGGTGCTGGAAAAGCACTGCAGGTTCAGGCAGCATCAGCTCCGATTCCTGATGAAGGGCTCATGCCTGAATCGATTCCCCTGCTCCTCGGGTGCTGCCTGTGCTTTTCCAGCACCACACTCTCAACACAGAGAATCCATAAACACAAAGGCAGGCTGGGCAGTGGAGGTGAAAGAATTTGGTAGTTTGTGAGGCAGGCGTTGGGGATAAACGTAACCATGAAAGATGACCTCATAAAAACTGGAATGGAAAATTAACAAAATTAACATTTACTGTGAAATCTGAAAGAGAATACTTTGCTAAATTTAATACTTTGCTGAATCTTGCAGGTAGACAGCCTGGGTTTGCTGAACTTTGCAAGCAGACAACCTGATCTTGCAAGCAGCCAAATTCAGCAAAGTCAGGGGAAACATAAAGACATAAGCAATTATATCAACAGCAAAGGAATGAGCTCAAATGTTCCCAGCTCTTGTCCTTGAGCGTGTGATCAGGATAAGCGAAAAATAGTATAAAGAGAATATGTGAAAATTGTTCAGGGCCCTTACATAAGGCGTTTTTGCCAAGTGTATTGGGCCTGCTGCAGAGGTTACAATAAAGCTTTTTCTTTGCTCTTGCCAGCATTTGAGTCGAGTCGATTTGATTTCGACAAAAACCCATTGGTTTGTTGATGTCTTTCAGGGGAGGGCACCCAGTTTGGACTTACATAAGACTCTGGCCTCTCTGGGAGAAAGACAGCTGGGAAGAGGAGAAAAGGGAGATAGACTTCAAACATCGATAGCTCAACCAAATGTTTGACAGAATCTCTCAAAACCACAAACACGGCCATTGGAAAGACACTGGAGGGAGAACAGATTTAACGTTCCAAGTCCGACAGGACTCTTTTACAGACATTTTTTTCATATTTAACATCACACTGATCCTGCATGAGCTACTATTTGACGAAGCAATTCCCAACCTTGTGCCGATTTGGTCTGAAGAGACATTTCTACATTCATTCCTGAAAAGTCTGTCTCTCTTTTTCTGTCTATGTCCCCTCACCCTGGTTTTTCCAAACAGTGGTAATAGTTCTGGTTCCTTTCTTATCAACATCACCAGTTCTAATTTACATCCTGAAAGCTTTGATCAAATCAGCTTTTAACCTTTTGAATTTCAGGAATATATCCCTCAAATTAGGAAATTCTGGAAAAGAAATATCAGCAGATATAGCAGCTTCTGCACAGAGAGAAACAAAGTTAACATTTCAAGATTTTTTTAGAATGTACAACGAGGTGAAACATTTTGGCACAAGGAATAGGGTCAGTGGCTATATATTAAATTTTAGAGATGTATAGAGTGTGCAGGACTTGGGGGATAATGTGCAAAACCCTTAAAGGTAATGGGATATATTGAGAAAAGTTCGCAAAATATATGACATCTTTGGCTTCATAAATAGAAGTTTATGAGAACAAACTCAGGGAAACTATACTGGCTGAATAAAGGAAATTTAGTTACACGGTTAGTTTGGGTTTGTTCAGCTTTAAGAAAAGGATTTGGGGTGAGATTTCATAAAAGTGTACAAGATTTAAACAGAAACAAAATCAGAAGTTACTAGAAAAGCTCAGCAGGTCTGCCAGCATCGGTGAACAGAAATCAGAGTTAACATTTTGAGTCTGGTGACTCTGTTTAAACAGGTTTAGATTAGGATGACAAAAGAAATGCTCTTTCCAGTGGATGATGCCACAAAGATTAGGGGATACAGGTTTAAGGTGTTGGGAAAGAAATAACAGGTCAAGAATTATTCATTATGCACTGACTGGTAATATGCAGAATCTGCTGCCTATAAGGGTGGCAGAATTGATTCTATTAATGACTGATGAAGGAAATTGGGTGAACACTTGACAGGAAATAAACTTGCACGGCTTTGAGTAAAGAGCAAGAGTTTGGGACTGACTGGATCATCCTGCAGAGAGCTGGCATGGATTGAATAGGTTTAATGTCCACTTTCTGTACCATAATGAATCTATGGCAGATTTACTTAACATCTGCTCACAGCCTAACCATACTGACGGTATGGTCTAAATAGGACTTTGCATACTTTTACAACCACATTTGTATCTGAAATCTTTTCCGACAGAACGAACCTTTTTCCTTCCACTGTCAAATGCCGTTGATATCCAGGTCCTAGTTTGATCTTGATGTTTAAAAAAAAATCAATCATTCAGGGACAAGACCCTCAGTGGCTACGGCAATGATTATTCCCAATCTCCAACTGCCCTGGAGAAAATGGTGGTGAAGATCCTCCACTGCAGTCTTTAACGGGTAGTATACCACGGTGCTGTTACGAAGTGGTTTGGTTGGAGTGTCCCGTCCACGAATCCTTCCCATTCAACTGCAATACTGCAAGAGTATTTTGCAAAACAAAAATCCCTCACTGTCAGTCCAGGATAGAAATTCAGAACAGACAAACATTGTTCTCGGTTTTGAGTGGGCTGCCTGTGAATACTCCCCTTCTAACCCTCTGCCAAAGGATTTTACAAAAAAAAAACAACAAATTCCCTCACTCACAGTTCAGGAGCAAAACTGAGAAGGGGTGAACATCTCTCTTGGTCTGAGTGACCTGTCAAAGGCAGCGCATGCGCCCTGCGGCATATTGCCCCCTACAAATAGAGCGCCCACGCCAATGCCCCGCGGAACAATGACCCCAACAATGATGGCGACAGTAACAGGGGCCCATCAGCTTCCCGGGACCCGCAGCTGTTTTCCTATTTGCTGCAAGCGGAAGGACCGGGAGTTCCTGATTTGGATCTGAGCGCCTAGATCGGGTGTTTATGAGCCCTCTAAGGTCTCGAATTCATTTGCACTCCCCGTTATTCCTCTACTAGCTCTTTTCCCTCCTTCGGCTCCTGCAATTGCCCAGACTTCAGCCTTTTGCGTCTGCGCAGGAGCGACGCACGAGTGTGGACGGTCACGCGGCTTTCCCACTCCAGCTCCGCCCCTCTATGCCTATTGGCCACAACCATTGCCAATCACGCGGACCCGTTTGTGAGGGGATGCGCCACCCGAAGTTCCTGATCGTTCCCAGCGTTTTCTATTGTCCACTGGAGTTGCAGGCTATGCGTCTGCTCAGGGTTTCGCCCGTGTGTGGACGGTCACGTGCCTTTCACCCAGTCCGGGGCTCGTCCCTGAAGCCCCTCACACCCCCTCTATGACTATTGGCCAGAAGCACTGTCAATCACCCGGACCCGATTGTGAGGTAATGCTGACGTTGCCCGAGGTGACACTGAGTTCTGATTGTTCCCAGTATTTTCTATTGTCCATTGGAACTGGGGGGGGGTCAGGTGTCACATGATCAGGTTACTGTTTACTGACCTCCCCAAGGCAGGGATTAGCTCCTTCACTGACCCCCAAGGTACGGATTGGCATCTCTACTGTTCCCAGGATTGGGGTTTGCAGCTTTACTGTTTGCAGAACAGAGGTTAGCACCTTCTGTGTCCCCAGAACTGGGATTAGCACATTTACTTTGAAGGAGAAAAATCCACCTTCTATCCCGAATCCCTGTTTACAGTACCTCCGGGTGACCATAAAATATAGGAGCAGAAGTAAAGCATTGAGCCCATCAAGGTCAGCTCTGCCATTTGATAATGGCTGACCATGGTTTGCAAACACATTCTCCTGCCTCCTTCCCCTCATGAAGCAAGAAGCTATGTACATCTGTCTTAAACATACTCAATGACTTGGCCTCCACAGCCCTATGTGGCACTGAGGACGGCAGGGTCACCACCACCTTTTGGCTGAAGAAATTCCTCTTCAAAGTAGTTCTAAAGGGCCGTCCCTTCAACCTGAGGCCATGTGATGGGTCCTAAACTCTCCTACTAGAGGAAACTAAAACAACTGGGTGGAAGATGGTCTGACCCTTTATTATTATGTGGAGCATCCTTAACACTGATCCAGCTCCCAAAGAGCCAGCTGTCAGAGTGAACAGGGTGTCTGACAATCCTGTTCACTCTTTTTTTTCCTTCCCCACACGACCGGTGTTCATCCAATTCTGCCTCTAATGGTAGGATGTTAGGCGGTAGTGCTTATTTTACCCCAGCACCCATGTTGTGTATGCAGGTGTCGGACACAGTGGAAAAATAACAAGCGAGTAAATCTTTATTTATATTCCACCACCAGGAAAAAAGGAAACACCCGAGTGGCTAGTGACAAGCAGTGCCCTTCTCGAGAGAGGGCAATGTTGCATGATCAAAAGGTGAAGGGGAGGGGGAAGGGATTAGATCAAAATAGATTTGGAGGGGGAAATAAAACACTCCACTCCCTGCCCATCACTCCCTGAAAATCTCAAGGGTGTTGGTGGAACAATCCTGTTCAAATCTGTCATCCAGGGCTCCCTGATTGGACTGGTTTAATAGCCCCAATCATGGGAACTCATATTCTGGCTGACCTCATTACAATCACTACATTCCTCCCTCTTTCAGTCCAAGGACATAGGCTGATCCTTTCTCTTTAGCTCCTCCAGGGGTGTTTCACCACTGGTTCACGCTCATCCAACTCTGCCTCTGATACAGATTAAATGCAATGCACAGTAGTTCATCTGTTGTGCCTGGACCGTCTTGGAAGACCCATTCTCATTTTTCAGTGACGACATCCACTGTGTCCAACTCAGATTTCGAGGTACCACCAATGCTTGATAGAGAAGTAGACACATGGATTCTGGAACAGTCAGAAAGGCTGTCGCGGTGCAGGGCATGTTTTGCCCTTGCACTATTTGCAAGTTTGCAGCTTTCATATGGTCCACATGCTTGTTTAGAACTGTTGCACCAACTCAAACTATATATGTCAATGGACCTGACCTCGCATCCTCTTGCCCCTGCAAGGCCATTCCTGTGGCCCCTACACCAAACTTCAATGCCTGAAGTAAACTGTCCCAATTAGCAGGGTCTTGTGACCAGCCATGGCATTCCTGATGGCTCTCTCTATCACCAACCCACTCCCTCAAAAATCTGGGAGGATCAGATTTGACCTTCTCCTCATTTGCAACTCTGCTGCAGCCATCCCTATAAGCAAATGGGAACTGGGACTGTTTGATAGCTAGAGAAGCTGTAGGCTGTTTAATAAGCCTGCCTTCAAGGTTTGGACAGGTCTTTCTGCCAGACCATTGGATGAATGATGGTATGGAGCTGTGCTTATATGTTGGATACCATTCGACTTTAGAATTAGAATCCCAACAGTGTGGAAACAGGCCCTTTGGCCCAACAAGTCCCTCCAAAGCGTAACCCACTCAGACCAATTCCTCATCCCTATATTTACCCCAGACTAAAGCACCTAGCCTTCACATCCCTGAACACCTAACCTGCGCATCTTTGGATTGTGGGAGGAAGCTGGAGCACCTGGACGAAACCTACGCAGGCATTGGGAGAATGTGCAAACTCCACACAGACAGTCGCCCGAGGTCGGAATTGAACCCGGGTCCCTGGCGCTGTGAGGCAGCAGTGCTAACCACTGAGCCATGGTGGCGTTTCCTTTACTCAAATATAATACTGGTAAATGATGGCTCGTGATCTGTGATCAACACTTCCAGGAGTCCTTGTATTGCAAAAGATGTATATAGCTTTTCTACCATTGTCCCTGTGTTTGACGAATGAACTCTATGCATGTCCAGCCACACTGAGTGCACACCCACAATGACTAAGAACACTGAGCCCCTTGAAAGGAACTGGATGGTCAATGCGTAACCCGGTTTACCCGGTCAATCCCACGAATGTGGTGGATCTGCTGGCAGGAAGTTTTGTTCTTGTTGGCATTCTGGGCACTGCCCCACCAATGCAGCTATGGTCTGTGTCAAATGCTGGCCCCTAAGCATAACTTCATGCCAACATCTTCACATTGGAAGCTCCGGGATGGCCCTGTTGGAGTTCAGCCAGTATCTGCTGGAGACCTTTGCTTCCCGTAGTAATATGCTGTCGTCTACTGTGATCTGGTCTCTCTCTGGATTCAGAGAGGTTTCAGTTCTTGTTTTCTCAACCTCTTGGATCCCCCCATCACCACCAGCTGTTTCAGTTGTGCCAGGACAGGATGTCTCTGTGTCTGAAGTCTGAAATTGTCAACTGTGGCCGGGAGTATGTCCACAAAATTTAAAACCATTACAGACTTTTCCTGTGGCGGTGCTACCAGTGGTTTATCTGCCAACAGGAAGTGGCTCAATGCATTTGCAACTAGCCATCCGGACAGTGTTCCAACTTGTAATTAAATGCACTTCAGATGAAAGCCATTGCTATGGTCTGAAGCTATGGTTGGCACTGCATTGTCCTCTTTAAATAGACTTAGCAGGGCCTTATTGTCCTTTATTGTTACACATTTATATCCATAAAGGTATTGGTGGAACTTCCTGACTCCAAACATGACTGCCGAATCTTTCTTCGCTATCTGGGCATATTTATGCTCTGAATTAGCCAAAGTCCTGGATGCATAGTCCTGGGGTGGCACGGTGGCTCAGTGGTTAGCACTGCTGCCTCACAGCGCCAGTGTCCCAGGTTCGATTCCAGCCTCGGGCGACTGTCCGTGTGGAGTTTGCACATTCTCCCCGTGACTGTGTGGGTTTCCTCCGGGTGCTCTGGTTTCCTCCCACAGTCCAAAAGATGTGCAGGTTAGGGTGAATTGGTCAGGCTAAATTGCCCACAGTGTTAGGTGCATTAGTCAGAGGGAAATGGGACTGGGTGTGTTACTCTTCGGAGGGTCGATGTGGAGTGGTTGGCCGAAGGGCCTGTTTCCAAACTGTAGGGAATCTAATCTAATCATATGCTATCAGGCCTTCATCTCAAGTGTACCATCTACGAGCTAATAGTCCCCCGATGGTGTATGGGAAGGCTTCACATGTCAGAGTGTGCCAATACTTTCGAGGATGATAGCTGTTTCTTTACTTTCCTGAAAGCTATGGCGTGGCTCCACAATCAGTCCCAAAGCTGACCCTTTTTAAAGAGTTCATGCAAAAATGGAGGCTAGGTTATTGTGGGAAAAGATTTGGTAACCCACGATAGGCCCACAACAGCAAATTGGCCAAATTGTACCAGGACACCCAGAATTCCCGAGCAGCTCACAAACTGGTTCAGACGGTACACAGGCAATGGAATACGCTTTCAAGCTCCCATGGACATGACAAGAGATCTCAAAGCCCTCAGGGCAGTTTCACAACCCAGCAATACCCTAAAGCCACACAAAGAGCAGGACAGACAGACAGACAGGCACCACAGGACAATGGAAGCACCTCACCACTTCAGGAAAGACTTTAACACCGACCTGGGAAGATGAATGGAACTATGATACTGTCAGGATGTTGCATTGTGTGAAGGAACAGGACATTCATCCAATAAACTGTTTTCCAATTAGCACCCTTGCAACTAAAATACTCCATTTCCAGATACATTGTATTGTCTCATTTCTTAATCAGTGTCATTGTGCAGCATAACTATCATCCTCAGCTGAGGTCTCATCCTCGGCTCTGGGAGGAGAAATCAAATTCTCTGTGCAGACTGTCAGTTCTGTGTCAGCTGGTCGGTTTTCTCCTCCAGTGATATCACTTGCAATAAACTGTTTGTCAATTTCACTTCGAGCTGTGTTTTGTGATCTCTAACCTACTGGGCAAATTTCTCCAACAGTTACGTTTGAACTTTCTGGAATAATTCACCAGCCCGAGGAAAGCTCTAAGCTCTGATACAGAGGTGGAAGCTGTAGCGTCTTTGATCGCCCGATCAGGTCAAATAGGTCACTTGGGGTGCATTGAACATGTGTATTTCACTTCTATGCTTGTTTGGGAGCAAGTCCAAGAGTAAATCCAAATCCCCTTAATGCTCCCTATCAGTTGTCACTGTTATTAGCTTGTCAGCCAGATAAATAGTGATCTGGGGGGTGAGTAGACCTTGTAAAATGTTTTCCATTGTCCCCTGATAAATTGCACAGGCTGGTGATAGCCCAAATGGCCGTCTTGTATATTAGTACAAATACTTACGGAGGTTTTGTTTACTTCTGGGAGGACTCGTATAACCAAATGTTTGGCCCGGCTTGTGCCCAGCTTCATGAAGGAACGCCGCCAGCTTTGCATATAAATCCTCAATGCGAGAGATTGAGTATCTATCCAACTGCGAAGAGCAGTTCACCGTTTGCTTCAAGTCCCCACAAAGGTGAACTGACCTGTCTGCCCATTCCACAGACTGGAGCGATTTGAAGATTCCTTTGCTTTCCAGCCTCCTGATGTTTGCCTCTACCTTTGCCCGTAAGGCGAGCGGCACTGGGTGGGCCTTGCAGAGGCGTGGAATTGTTTCCTGGTCAATGTGCAAGATGGTCTTGGCCACTTTGACAGCCCCTAGACCTTCCTGAAAAAAAAACTTCTGAGTATTTAATTAGGACTTCACTCAGGCAACCATTTTCTAATCAAAAAAGAAATCTAAGTGAACTTTTCTCAACCAATTTCACCCCATCAGGCTTGGGCCTGAGCTTTTGACTACAATCTGTGGTAACTGAACCGGCTGCTCCTCAGACCAGAACCAACGTTGTACCCTAAATCTGTGTAGGTTCCCCGATACAGGTTCTCAGTCCAGCTGAAGTCTTGCGCAAATTTAAGTGTTGGAGTCCAGAGTGAATTTTGTTAAAGACTGGCTGTGCTGGCCTCGACCTCCATTAGAACTGGGTGACCATTTAACCAAATGTTATTGTGATTTGTTCTGATTCAAATGTTGCTCAGCAAGTTAACTGTTCCAAATCAGATGTAGCTGGGCTTTCCAAGGTGTGAACTCTTATGGAGGAGAAAGTGAGGTCTGCAGATGCTGGAGATCAGAGATGGAAATGTGTTGCTGGAAAAGCGCAGCAGGTCAGGCAGCATCTAGGGAACAGGAGAATCGACGTTTCGGGCATTAGCCCTTCTTCAGGAAAGGCTTTTCCAGCAACACATTTCCATCTGTGAACTCTTATGGATCCTGGCTGAGGAGTTCTCTTACTCAATTTAGGTCTTTTGCTATCTCAAGTCCACATACCGGCAGCAATTACAATGGCTTGCCCACCCGGATCCTGAAGAAAATTTGGATGGCCAAGCCTGTTTTGGGGTTTTGCGATGGGATGACCTGGAGTCCCTCTGTCAGGATATGCCCTGAGTGAGGCCATGTGATTGCCTTCACTCAAGTGGTGTTTCCCTAAGCTTGGTTGGACTGGGGAGGATGTCCATTTCCATCAGAATACTCTGCAACTCATATGCTGCACTTGCCACACTTTCCAACGATAAAGCCAGTTGTAGTGCCTGTTTGGAGTCCAGGAAGCCTTCATAGAAGATAGGACAATACAGCGCAGAACAGGCTCTTTGGCCCTTGATGTTGCGCCGACCTGTGAACTAATCTAAGCCCATCCCCCAACACTATCCCATCATCATCCGTGTGCTTATCCAAGGATTGTTTAAACCTCCCTAATGTGGCTGAGTTGACTACATTAGCAGGTAGGGCATTCCACGCCCTCACCACTCTCAGCGTAAAGAACCTGCCTCTGAAATCTGTTTTAAATCTATCATCCCTCAATTTGTCGCTATGCCCCCTCGTACAAGCTGACATCATCATTCTCAGTGCGGCCGCACCAGCGTTTTGTATAGTTGCAGCATGATATTGCGGTTCCGGAACTCAATCCCTCTACAAATGAAACCTAGCACACCGTATGTCTTCTTAACAGTACTATCAACCTGGTGGCAACTTGCAGGGATCTATGTACATGGACTCCAAGATCCCTCTGCGCATCCACACTACCAAGAATCTTTCCATTGACCCAGTACTCTGCCTTCCTGTTATTCTTCCCAATGTGAATCACCTCACATTTAGCTGCATTGAACTCCATTTGCCACCTCTCAGCCCAATTCAGCAGTTTATCCAAGTCCCCTGCAACCTGTAACATTCTTCCACACTGTCCACTATTTCACCAACTTTAGTGTCCTCTGCAAACTTACTAATCCATCCACCTATGCCTGTGTCTAAATCATTTATAAAAATGACAAACAGCAGTGGTCCCAAAACAGATCCTTGTGGCACACCACAAGTAACCGGACTCCAGGCTGAATATTTTCCATCAACCACCACTAGCTGCCTCCTTACAAAAAGCCAGTTTCTAATCCAAACTACTAAATCACCCTCAATCCCATGCCTCTGCATTTTCTCCAACAGCCTATCATGTGGAACCTATCAAAGGCTTTACTGAAGTCCATGTATGCCATGTCAACTCTCTACCCTCATCTACATGCTTGGTCACCTTGTCAAAAAAACTCAATGAGGTTTGTAAAACATGACCTGGCCTTGATGAAACCATGTTGACTATCTGCAGTCAAATTGTTGCTTGCTAGATGATTATAAATCCTATCTCTCATAATCCTTTCCAAAATCTTTCCTACAACAGATGTAAGGCTCACTGGTCAATAATTACCTGGGTCATCTCTACTGCCCTTCTTGAACAAGGGCACAACATTTGCAATCCTCCAGTCCTCTGGTACCAAAACCTGTAGACAATGACACCTCAAAGATCGAAGCCAAAGGCTCCAACACCTCCTCCCTCGCTTCCCAGAGAATCCTCGGATAAATCCCATCTGGCCCAGGGGACTTGTCTACTTTCACTAATTCTAGAATTGGTAACACCTAACCTTTACTAACGTTGATCCTTTCTCATCTAATATTTCGTATCTCATTCTTCTCCTCACAATATTCTCCTTGAGTGAAAACAGATGAGAAATATTCATTTCTCCGATCTCCGATCTCCACAGGGTCCACACATAATTTCCCATTTCTGTCTTTGACTGGCCCTACTCCTACCTAATCATCCTTTTATTCCTCGCATACCGATAGAAAGCTTTAGGGTTCCCCTTTATTCTACCTGCGAAAGACCGCTCATGGACCCTCCCTACTCTTCTTAACTCTCTCTTTAAATCCTTCCTAAATAATCTGTAACTCTCCATCGCCTCATCATCCATCACATAAGCCTCCCTCTTCCACTTATCAAGAGATGCAATTTCTGTAGTAAACCACGGCTCCCTTACCTTATCACTTCCTTCCTGTCTGGGTTACCATCAGTCTTTGTCTGTGGAAGGAGAAGTGTACATCTCTGGGAAAGTATTTCAAACATCAGTGTGACTAGAACAAAACTGAGACAAACACAATCTACAGTCTGTGGGAGGAGATTTTACCAGTTAACCATCCCGAAAGTGCATTATTTCATTCACAGCAGAGAGAGAGAGAGAGAGAGAACATAACTGTGTCGTGTGTGTGTATGAATTGATTGTTTCTCTCAGAGATAAGGAGAGTCAGGTCATGGAGAAACCATAGAAATGTGGGGACTGTGGGAAGGGATTCAAATCCCCATCTGATCTGGAAAGTCATCGATGCACACACACTGGGGAGAGGCCATTCACTTGTTCCAAGTGTGTGAAGGCATTTGCTCACATGCCTAGCTTATGAATACATGAAAGAATTCACACCGGGGAGAAACCTCTCATCTGCTCCAAGTGTGGGAAGAGACTCGCTCATTCATCCAACTTAAATAAACACCAAAGAACACACACTGTTGAGCGACCATTCATCTGCTCTGAGTGTGGGAAAGGTTTTAATCAATTATCCACCTTGCGTGAGCGCCGGAGAACTCACACCGGGAAGAAACCATTCACCTGTCCTGTGTGTGAGAAGAATTTCACTCGGTTATCCAGGTTACACAGACACCAGAGAAGTCAGACTGGGGAGAGACCGTTCCCCTGCTGAGTGTGGAAAGAGCTTCAGAGAGGTGTCCAAACTTGCATGCACACCAGTGAACTCACAGCGGAGAAAAATACATTCCCTTGCCCTGAGTGTGGACAGAAATTTTCGCAGCCAGCTTACAGAAACATCGGAGCACTCATTCCTGTCGGACAGGATTTACATGTATTTGGAAAGGCAAGAACTGATTAGGGATCATCAACATGGCTTTATGTGTAGGAAATCATTTCTCACAAAGTTGATTTAGTTTTTGAAGAAGTAAGGGGTCTGTTTCCATGCTGTATACCTTTATAACTCTATGACCCTAAGATTGTCACCTGCTCCGAGTGAGGTAAACAATTCTCTTGGTCATCCACTGTGCTGAGACACCAGCAAATGCACAAGTGATGGCAGGGGTTAGATCTTGCAGTTATTGATACTGGTTAACACATCCAGGACTGAACGTGTGTATTAAACCTGAGCTGTTGAAGGAATGTGCCCCAGCCACGCTCTTGACAGTTCTGGAATTAGAAAAGAAAGCCCCTTTACAATTGGGTTTCAAGTCCGGAAGGACACTGGTGGATGCTGGGAATATGCTGACAGATCAGAGATTGGGGCTAAAGTGGGATCTGTTCCTGACTGAAGGTGAAATGGCAAGTTTAAATTTCCAATCTGAAAGTTATTATGGTCCGAGAGTTCAAACTGTTTACGATATTCTCCTGAGATGAAGTATCTGGCCAGTCTGTGTGTGCCTCTGCTGAAAGCAAATATGATGCACCAGGTAGAAACGATATAAACATTTTAGGCTAGAGATTGCAACTCACCAATTGTGTGCACATTAATTTGACAAAATATTTTGGTTTTATATATTTTATATGTTAGTTCCAGCTCTCATTCATTCTCAGTCCCAAGGGCTCACCTTTTTTTCACTAAGTTCTTGTTGTCGCATTATTAAATCAGAAACAAATTAGTTATTAACTTTCAACTTGATCCTTGGAGACTAACATCGAACTTAAAATTCTCATATGTAGTAAACAGAGGGAAAGCTTTGGGAATAGGGTATAGTTTCTTTTATGGTTTCAGTTATGACAATACTGGGTAAGTCCGATCCCAGAGTGAAACCTGTCCAGAATTTTAATTTTTTGCTATTTGTCTACTTTGGAGGTCAGTTGTTGAGGATATTCACAAAAGATTGTCAATGTACTTTTAACAAAATGAAAAACAAAGCTTATTAAGTAGAAAAAGACCATATTGCACTTTACTAGGACTACAAATGTCAGAATAATAGATTCAACCTTTTATCTTCAACAACAATGTTACAGATAATTAAACCTCAGTCAAGTGTCTCAGTGTAGTGGACAGCGAAGAGGGTTACCTCAGATTACAACAGGATCTGGACCAGATGGGCCAATGGGCTGAGAAGTGGCAGATGGAGTTTAATTCAGATAAATGCGAGGTGCTGCATTTTGGGAAAGCAAAGCTTAGCAGGACTTATACACTTAATGGTAAGGTCGCAGGGAGTGTTGCTGAATAAAGAGATCTTGGAGTGCAGGTTCACAGCTCCTTGAAAGTGGAGTCGCAGGTAGATAGGATAGTGAAGAAGGCGTTTGGTATGCTTTCCTTTATTGGTCAGAGTATTGGGTACAGGAGTTGGGAGGTTATGTTGCGGCTGTACAGGACATTGGTTAGGCCACTGTTGGAATATTG
>NC_057753.1:5343739-5352134 GCF_004010195.1 Chiloscyllium plagiosum
GTACAATTGCAACATTTAAGAGGCATTTGGATGGGTATATGAATAGGAAGGGTTTGGAGGGATATGGGCCGGGTGCTGGCAGGTGGGACTAGTTTGGGTTGGGATATCTGGTCGGCATGGAGGGGTTGGACCGAAGGGTCTGTTTCTGTGCTGTACATCTCTATGACTCTGACTCTATTTGGTTTCTGGAGCTTTTTCCTTATTATCTTCTAAACGGATCTAGATCAAACACATGGATTTTCCAAATGCTCAGCTTCCAGCAGTTTCCTGTTACAGGATGCTTGTCTCTTCAGCTATTCCAGATGTTTTTCTATTTCCCCAGGCCCTGACTTTTCAGAGACTGCTAAACAAACAGTACCTTTATGCTCTGATTGAACTTGCACACACTGCCAGTCTTTCTGGGATGGTTCTGTCTTTTGTGATACTGGATTCCCGCAGCGAGGCAACAAATCCTCTTCTGCCCTTTTCTAATGCACTGGAAAATTCTGAAGGAATTTAAGGACTTTATTTAGATGCATGTCAACAAAACATCAGAGAACCTAGAATCAAAGGTAAACGGGAATGTAGAGTTGATGTTGCGGTTAGATTGACTTTGTCCCATGAAGATGTGGGTGTACCTTTTAAGAGAGTTAAAAGCAGCAGAACTACTGGACACAGCACCAAGTGTTCTCAATAAGGCAACAATGTTATACTGGGTCGAACAACTCGATTAGTTCGTTGCCTGGAGACAAAAACAAATTCAAATTCGGCCAATCAGTTTAAATTATACCCCGAAAAATATCAAACGCTAATCTAGTTTGCCAGTATACTCAATTCAATCTTAAAAGCCAATGACACAATCCGATGCTCTGGGGTATAAAATGGGGAAAATCAAACAGTTAGGAGGAGAACTGCCAAGTCCTAGCACATGACAGGTTGCTGGAAAAAGTCTCTCTCTTAGGTTACTTTTCAATCAGTAACCTGTGATGCAGAAATTCCTAACAAGAAGAAAAGAAGACAAAGGAAGATCCGAAGACAAGAACCTACAGCTGCCTTGTTTTGAGATAAGTGTTGTTTTGTAAATTGTAATTGGGAGTTTTATCAGACTAGTATTATAGAGGGGAAAGTAAAAGATAGGTTAGAGAAAGAAATTGTAAATAGTGGTTAGTTAATTATTCTCCGTTATACTTTAAGAAATAAAGTTGTTAATTTTTACTTTATATAGTTCTTGGTCACTCGAATTTTTACAGATTACTGCACGGGATAAATCTCCTCTGTGTTGCTGGTTTTAAATTAAGCGGGAGAGTTTACCCCGTGTCGTAACACTACTGAATGTCAAGAGGCTGAATGGCCTTCTGCTAAGTTGTAAGTTCATATTTATAAATTTGTAGGTACGATTCATAATTTTACTTTTGAATTCTATTCATGTCCCTTCTCAATATGAAATCAAAATAGAAATCAAACTTAAAGCAATATGCAATTTCGTTACTGGAGAAGCAAAGTTCCCAAACACATCCCACTTAAAAAGAAATGGTATTTTTAACTGGCATTTTCATTTTTGTTTTAGTTTCCTCGCCACTAAATCCATTCTTATGGAAATTTCACTTAAATGGTAAACAGATTAACATTAAATACATAAAGATTTTCCATACCGATCTTATTTTTATACAGTAGTCTCATTCTGCACACGTCAATCTTGATGATGTGTTTCCCTTCATATTTGCTCTTGGCCAAACATGCTATCTTTTCTCGCGATGTGACTGATTTTTAAATTGGAAGGTTATGGCATTAAACTCCAAGGGAACAGTCTCTACTTTCTGAAATCTTTGAATTAATGTGAGAGGACTATGAACCTTATAAAACATCAGTCTCTGCAGACTTATTTGATTTGTTGACTTCAGTGTTGCAGAGCCAGTACCTAACTCAAGGTCTTCCTTCGCAGTTGAATCGTTCCATTTTGCATTTTAAAGAGAACAGCCATTGGATTCCCATGTCATCTTCTAATAATAGGCACCAATATTCGTGTCACTGGTTTAACACTCAATATAAATGGCTGAGTATTACTTGATGCTGCTAAAACTAGTTGCAATAATCGGTACAGCTTGTAACTGTCATAAAACCTTGTCGATTCAGATGTCTTGCCTTTCTCAACAAGTCTGTCAAGTGAGCCATTACAGCTCTGAAATTCAGAACCAACACCCAAATAAGATCCACTTAGACCAATTGACTGCAAAACTTTGCATTTTTCTTAGACGTGGGAAAATCTAAGATAGCCCTTATTCTTGTTTCTCCAGTCGGTGTTATTCCGACAGTGTGGCCCAAGTCCCTTTTGAAATGGCAAATTCATAGTCATTGAGTAACACAGCACTGACCCTTTGTTCTGACTTCTCCAAATCTGACCTAATCCCATTTGCCAGCATTTGGCCTATATCCCGCTAGGGGTAGGGGTGTACTGTATGTGCTTATAACAAAATGGCCCATATCTGCTCATACAAAATGGCTGACAAACAGAAAAAGAGGCAGCCTGCCTTAGAATGAAAACACAAGATGGCTGACAGGAGATAAATAAGACTAACAATCTGTTCAAGCCTTTAATTAAAGAAAATGACAACATTTTTGAACAAAGTTACACCAAGGCCATGAGTACCCCATTCTAGATAGAACTGATACTAAAATAGACAAGCAACTAATCCTCACCCTCATTAATGGGAAAGTAATTCCCAGTGAGTGAATGAACACCAGGAATGAGGTAAGCCCAGTCACCTCCTTGAGTCGTTACCTGAACAACAGTTATTATTATTTTGTCGATGTTTCTTTGAAATGAATTACTCTGCAATAGGTTCCGGTTAGAAATTCCCTTGGGAATCACAAGAGTAGTTTTCAGCATAAAACATATGCACATATAACCAACGCTTCATAAAAGTATTAAAGAGAAAGCATTTAGACCTAGAAGTGAAAGTTAATTAGCTTCAGGAAATACCCTGAACAAAATAGATTGCTTGTAGCCCGAGGTACTAAGAATAGGAAAAGCTGTATTTAACCTTACACTTTGTAACTAACTTCCTAACAAAAATCAATATCACAAGTCTTATAGCAACGAGATGAAACTAACTCTCTTTTGTATTTTTTTATCCATAATTAGGACAGTGGGCAAGAAAGACTATTCACTGAATTGGATCAAGGCAGCACATGGAATACAATAAATAATCAAAATTCAAACCATCTCTATAGATGAAGCCAGCCTGAGAGGCCGATAAGACATAGGAGTGGAAGTAAAGCCATTCGGCCCATTGAGTCCATTCCGCCATTTAATCATAGCTGACGGGCATTTCAACGCCATCTACCTACACTCTCTCCATAGCCCTTAATTCCTTGCGAGTTCAAGAATTTATCACTCTCTGCCTTGAAGACGTTTAACGTCCCAGCCTCCACTGCGCTCCGTGGCAATGAATTCCACAAGCCCATCGCTCTCTGGCTGATGAAATGTCTCCTCATTTCCGTTCTAAATTGACCCCCTCTAATTCTAAGGCTCCTAGTCCTAGTCTCCCCATCTAACGGAAACAATTTCCCAGCGCCCACCCTTTGTAAGCCATGCATTATCTTGTAAATTTCTATGAGATCTCCCCTCAACCTTCTCATTCAACTCGAATGAATACAATCCCAGGTCCTCAGCTGTTCATCGTATGTTAGGCCTACCAATCCGGGGATCATCCTTGTGCCCGAAGAAGCATACCGATAAACTTTGGAATGTGGATGAACAGGATGCATAGAAAGATCCCAAGGCCTAGCGAGGATAGTGCCTGTTAAACACCATGAGATCATGGCAAGTTGCAGCTGGTCAAATAGGTATCTGTCACTGATCAGGTGTTTTACTGGATTAGGTATATGGATTAGGAGGGAAGGACCGTAGTTATGCTGTAGCCCCTCAAATCTACACCCCATCCAACAAGGTCATGGTGGATCTGTTCCATGCCTCAGCTCCTCCTTAATGCCAGCACTTCATAGCCCTCAACTCCCAGCAATTTAAAAAAAAATATCTAGCTCCTCTTTTAATGGTTTCAGTGCTCTAGCCTCCACAACTGAGTGGGTTAGAGAATTCCCTACCTTCACTACCTTGTGGGAGGAGAAATTCCTTCACAGGTCAGCTGGGAAATGAGTGTTCCCTTATTATGCACCCCCCACCCCGACCGCCAGATTGAGACACCCCCTGCAAGTGAAAATAATTGTCAACACTTATCTTGTTAAGCTTTGTCAGAACCTTGCGAAAAGATGGTCTTGAAACTTGAAAGAATAAAGGCCTCATCTATTCAACCCTTTCATTCTAAGAAATCAGCCTGGTGAATCTCTTTCGGAATGCTACCAATTCCGAGGAACAGGGACAAAACCTGCGCACTGTCCTCCAGATCCAGCCTCACCGTACAACTGTTGCAAGACTTTTCTATTTTTAAACTCCAGACCCTGTCAATAAAGGCGAAAATGCAATTTGCATTAATCTGTAAAACACAGGAGCAGAATTAAGCCGTTTGGCCCACCGAGTCTGCTCCGCCATTTGATCACGGCTGACATGTTTCTCATCCCTCTTCTCCTGCCTTCTTCCCCACACCCTTGATTGCCTTTCTAATCAAGAACCCGTCTAACTCTGTCTTACAGATTGGATTAGGTTCCCTACAGTGTGGAAACGGGCCCTTCGGCCCAATCAGTCCACACCGACACTCCGAAGAGTAACCCAACCATTCCCCTACATATACCCCTTCACCTAACACTATGGGGCAATTTAGCACGGCCAATTCACCTAACCTGCACGTCTTTGGACTCTGGGAGGAAACCGGAGTGCCCGGAGGAAACCCATGCAGACACGGGGAGAATGTGCAAACTCCACACAGACAGTCGCCCAAGGCTGGAATTGAACCCGGGTCTGTGAGGCAGCAGTGCTCACCACTGTGTCACCATGCTGCCCCTTTACTCAATGACTTGACCTCCACAGCCTACTGTGGTAATGGGTCCCACAGATTAACCACCCTCTGTTTGAGGACGTTGCTCCTTGCCTCACTTTACTTTGAGGCTCTGTCCCCTTGGATCCTAGTCTCTTGTACTCATGGAAGCTTCTTCTCCATGTCCCTTCTATCCAGGCCTCTCAGTGGTCTGTCAGTTTTAATGAGCTAGCCCCTCGTCCTTCCAAACTCCATCAGAGTCCTCAACCGCTCCGATGACGAGCCCTTCATCCCTCGGATCATTCTTGTCAATCTCTGCTGGAACCGCTCTCCCCCACCCCGAGGTCATCACATCCTTCCTTACATTAGGGGTCCAGAAATTGCCACAATATTCCAAATGCTGTCTGCTGAGAGGCTTATACAGCCTCAGCAGCACATCTCTGCTCTTGTATTCTCACCCTCTTGAAATGAACGTTAACATTGCATTTGCCTTCCTAACGGCGAAATGACCCTGCACATTAACCTTAAGAGAATCCTGAACTAGGACTCCTGAGTCCCTTTTGTGTTTCAGATTTCTGAGGCCTTCCCCCATTTAAAAGATTGCGTATGCCTCAATTCTTCCTAAGACATTGGTTAGGCCACTGTTGGAATATTGCGTGCAATTCTGGTCTCCTTCCTATCGGAAGGATATTGTGAAACTTGAAAGGGTTCAGAAAAGATTTACAAGGATGTTGCCAGGGTTGGAGGATCTGAGCTACAGGGAGAGGCTGAACAGGCTGGGGCTGTTTTCCCTGGAGCATCGGAGGCTGAGGGGTGACCTTATAGAGGTTTATAAAATCATGAGGAGCATATATGGGCCGGGTGCTGGCAGGTGGGACTAGATTAGGTTGGGATATCTGGTCGGCCTGGACTGGTTGGACCGAAGGGTCTGTTTCCATGTTGTACATCTCTATGACTCTATGACTCCAAATCTCTCACTTTCCATCTGCTCCCTCTTTGGCCATTTTACTAGCCTTCCAAGCCCTTCTTCAGCTCCCCACCTCCACCACACCAGCTGTTCATCCACCTATCTTTGTGTCGCCTGCAAATGTAGCCCTTAGTTCCTTTGCAACATGGTTAACGTGTAACGTGAATAAGTTGTGGTCCCAACACTGACACCTGCAGAACTCTGCTGAATGTCAGTACCTTGCTCCCAACCCCACAGGCTCTTATCTTATTCAGCCATCTCTTAGGCAGCAGCTTGTCAAAAGGCCTTCTGGAAATCCCTTTGTTTTACTTTGTCTAACCTGCTGGACACCCCTTCAGGGATATCTCTATAATCCCTACAGAATCAAACACTGCAGAAGAGGTCCTTTGGCCCATTGAGTCTGTACTAGCAAAAAATATATATACTATTATCTATACTTGTCCCATTTTCCCACAACCCCTGTAGGCTCTGCTGTACTTCCTGCTGGTGTCTCTCTTCGGACTGATCCGATGGACTCTCACCATTTCTCCCGGTTTCCCTTTGAATCTCCCACACTGCATCCAGAAGTGCCCTGATTTATTAGAGTGGGAGCACATGGGTCTGCAGGGGGAGGCATTACACTTTGGTAGTACAAATTAGGACTTATACAGTTAATGGTAGTGTTGTAGAACAGAGAGACCTGGGGGTTCAGGAACATAATACTTGGAGATTTGAGTCACTTGTAGGTTGGGTGGTTTTTCGCACACTTGTCTTCATTGCTCAGACAGAAGTTGGGGCATTATGTTGAGGTTATACAAGACATTGGTGAGGCCTCTTTGGGAGCACGATGTGTAGTTCTGGTCACCCTATTACAGGAAGGATATTATTAAACTGGAGAGGATTCAGAAAAGATTTACAAGGCTGATGCTGCCAGGAATGGAGGGTTTGAGATATTAAAATAAAAAAGACATGACTCACTCTCATGAGTATCCTCACACACAGATGAGGAAGGACACCACTTCAACTGGGACAACACACCCATCCTAGGACAAGCCAAACAGAGACACACACGAGAATTCCTAGAGGCGAGGCTGGAACTCTATCAACAAACACATCGACTTGGACACCCATTTACCACCCTTTGAGAGAAAGAACAGGAAATGACAGCACCAACACAGGAAATGACATTGCCAACCCAAGAAAACCTAAACACATAAATAGAAAGTGAGTTATAACACGAGTCCTTTACTGGAAGCTCACTGATAATGTTAGCGAGTGCAGTGACGAAACATCTGAAAACGAACCTTCCAGCTCAGTGAGCAAACTTACATCCAGAACCTCAACCTGAGCGACAAATCTTTTCAAAACTTGCTGAAATAAAAAGAGATTGGCAAGACTGAGACTTTTTTCACTGGAACGTAGAAGATTGAAAGGTGACCCGTATAGAGGTTTATAAAATCGTGAGGGGTGTTGATAAGGTGAATGGCAAGGGTCTTTTCCCTTGGGTGGGGGAGTTCAAAACTAGGGGGCGTATGTTTAAGCTGAGAGGAGAAAGATTTAAAAAGGACATGAGGAGCATCTTTTTTTATGCAGCGGATGGTT
Organism: Chiloscyllium plagiosum; assembly: GCF_004010195.1. Taxonomy (NCBI): domain Eukaryota; kingdom Metazoa; phylum Chordata; class Chondrichthyes; order Orectolobiformes; family Hemiscylliidae; genus Chiloscyllium; species Chiloscyllium plagiosum. The sequence continues at coordinate 5,351,198 of NC_057753.1, forward strand.
CATGTGGGGAATAAACTGCCAGAGAAAGTGTTGAGTGCAGATACAGTTACAATGTTTAAAAGACATTTAGATAAATTCAAGAACAGCAAAGGTTTGTAGGGATATGGGTCAAGTACAGGCAGGTGGAACTAGTTTAGTTTGGGCACATGGATGGCATGGACTGGTTGGGCCAAGGGTCTGTTTCCATGCTGCATGGATTTTTGGTAAGAGGTTGTTCTCCCACCAGACTAGGGTTGGACCTTGCACATCTTTGCTTGTACTCCCCTTTCCATGTGGACCTTCCCCATTTATCCAGCTTTCCCCTTGTCTCATCCCACTCATACAGAAAGTATCAGGCCACGTTTCTAGTCTCGCGAGTGAGGTCATCGAGGGAAAGTTGCTGGAGAAGGTACTGAGGGATAAAATCTATACCTGGAAAAGAATGGGCTTATCAGTGATTGTGCCTTACCAACTTCATAGAGTTCTTTTGAGGAAGTGACCAAGTTGATCGATGAAGGAAGGGCTGTAGATGTAATATACATGAACTTTAGTAAGGCGTTTGATATGGTTCCCCATGGCAGACTGATGGAGAAAGTGAAGTTACATGGTGTGCAGGGTGTTCTAGTTAGGTGCATAAAGAACTGGTTGAGCAACAGGATACAGAGAGTAATAGTTGAAGGGAGTTTCTCAGAATGGAGAAAGGTGACCAGTGGTGTTCCACAGGGGTCAGTGCTGGGGCCACTGTTAGAACATAGAACATAGAACAATACAGCACAGAACAGGCCCTTCGGCCCACGATGTTGTGCCGAACATTTGTCCTAGCTTAAGCACCCATCCATGTACCTATCCAATTGCCGCTTAAAGGTCACCAAAGATTCTGACTTTACCACTCCCACAGGCAGCGCATTCCATGCCCCCACCACTCTCTGGGTAAAGAACCCACCCCTAACATCTCCCC
>NC_057753.1:5352848-5375274 GCF_004010195.1 Chiloscyllium plagiosum
TACAAAATCATGAAGGGTATAGACAGGTTGGATAGAGACAAGCGTTTTCCCAGGGTGAAGGATTCAATAAAGAGAGGTGAAAAGTTCAAGGTTGATATATGCGGCAAGTGTTTTACACAGAGGGTGGTAGGTGCCTGGAACTCTTTGCCAGCAGAGATGGTAGAGGCAGACATGGTAGATTTATTTAAGGTACATCTGGACAGATGCATGAGTAAGTGGGGAGCAGAGGTATATGGATGCTTAGGAATTGGGCGATCGGTTTAGACAGTGGATCTGGATCGGCTCAGGCTTGGAGGGCTGAAGGGCCAGTTCCTCGGCTGTAAATTTTCTTTGTTCTTTGACAATATAGCAACTTGCAATCCTTGTGTATTGGGGTTGCTCTCGGAGATAATCTTTGCAACACAATAGTTTACAACACAATAGTCCCATCAGGAGGTACATGAGCTATTGATTTTCCCGCTGACTTTGACTTCAGAAGGAGCTTTGGAACAGTTGTCTGCTGAGTGCAGTAACGTGATTACTGCAGCCATCTTAGTGGGGTGTTTCAAAAAGCAGTCACTAAAGATATGTACTAGCATTGGTTTTAATCCATTTGTGGCAATATGTATGAGGAAAAGCAAGTGTTCCAACAAGACCCTGGGGAATTCTACTACGATGCTTGCTTTAGCCCTTCAAACATGCAGTAACCATTACTGTCAATTGGCTATTTCCATATCCATGTTGCTCCTGTCCCCTATTCCACAATCTCTAACTTTGTGTATGGGTCTGCTGTGTGGCAAATCAGTCCGCATGCATGACACCAACTGCACTGTCCTGAGAACTCTCCCCGCCACCTCTTCGCAAAACTCCAGCACGATAGTTAATGCAATTTTCCCTGAATTAGCTCTTCTTAATTACGCAGAAATTCTCCATGTGATCATCTATTGTCCCATGTATTGTTTCTCACAGTTTCCCACTCATTGAGGTAAAGCTGACTCGGGAGCTGTTGACTTCGCCTTTACATTCTTTCCTGAATCTAACATCTGCAAGTCTCCAGTACTCTGCCAACACTGCTGAATGTAAGGAAAGGCTGGACAATGTAGCTACGGCCTCCACAATATTCACTCTGACTTTCCTCAGTGTCCCTGGGGGCACCTTAGCCATACCCAGTGCTTTTATTAACTTTAAGAACAGACAACTTATCCAAAACTTCCTCCTCGACAATTAAAACCCTTTCCAGAGTTTCAAATTTAACACCAAAACCCAAGCATTGTAATTACTCGTGAACTCTCTGGTGTCTCAGCAGGTTGGATGACTGAGTGAATCCCTTTCCACTCTCAGAGTGAGTGAATGGCTTCTCTCCCGTGTGAACGTGCTGCTGCTTTAGTGAGTGGGACGACTGAGTGAATCCCTTCCCACGGTCAGTGCGAGTGAATGGTCTCTCCCTGGTCTGAACTCACTGGTGTATGTTGAGTCGTGATGAGTGCTTGAACCCTCTTCCACAGTGCGAACATCTGTGTGGTCTCTCGTCCGAGTGAACGTTGTTACGACAGGGGGCAAACCCTTCTGCTAATTTAAACCTCGCCTCGTAAATCTGTTAAAATTATGAGTGACGGAGAACTACCAATTCCCCTATTTAAAGAAAAAAATTAACAATTTATTCTTTAACTCCAAGTTAGAAAAAAACATTAAATAGCAATTGTCTGCACTGTAAACGTCCTTTATCTGATCAATTTATCTGCCTCCCACTCTACAACAATATACTGATCTGATAACTCCCTCCCCCCCCCCCCCCCCGATTAAGTTTAACAAAAAGATTATAATTTCAAAACCAGTCAGCTGGGTTGATGTTCCTCTGTAGATTTTCCTGGGTCATCTTTTCTTTAGTCTTCTGCTGCACAGATTTCATATGATCAGGTACCTTTCTGAGTACGATTCTGCGGGTGTTCTTTGCTGCTGGCGAATTTTTCAAAATACATGATTTTTTTAACCCAAATCATTGGAGTGTCTTATTGGTTTGATGTCATCGAAACATTAAAATTCAAATTTGATTGGATTCTGGTATCTTGAGGCATAACTTAAACTGATTGGCCGAACTCGAATTTGTGGTGTACCATGGCAACTCAGCTCCAGCTATTTGTTTCACAGCCAAATGTTACATTTTTAAATTGTTCAGCACACTCTGTGCTTGCAGTCAGTCCTTGCCAGCTTTCACTCTCTCTTAAAGGCACAGTACACACCTCCACCTTCATAATAACATGTTGATGTGACATCAGTTCCCCAGAACTTTTGTAGCACTTCTCGCAGTCTGGACATTGTGAGCTCACTGGTGTGCCAGTAGGTCGAATGAAGCAGTTCACCTGCTCCCACACTTGGAGCAGGTGAACGGCCTATCCCTACCATGCACATGCTGGAATGACAGCAAATGGAACAACTGGGTAAATCCCTTCCCACACTCAGAGCAGGTGAGTGACCTCTCCCGGGTGTGAAGGCAGTGGTGTATCAAAAGGTGAGATTAATGACGGAATCCCTTCCCTCCAGACAACTGAATGACCTCTTACCAGTGTGGACCCGCCGGTGTGTCAGCAGGTCGGATACCTGGGTGAAACCCTTCTCACACTCAGAGTCACTGAACGGCCTCTCCCTGGTGCGTGACTGCGCCGATGAGTTTTGACATCCGGTGGGAAAATGAAACCCTTCCCAACAAACCGCAAATGTCCGCAGTTTCTCTCTGTTGTGACCGCATTTATGTTTTGACAGGCCAGATGAACTAGTGAAGCCTCCACCACATCAAACACTTACAGGGTTTCTTCCCACTCCGAACGGTGCTTTCTGCTTCCATGTTCAAACTCCGATGATATCCAGGTTATGATAATGGGGGTGACTGTCAGATAGTGATGCGGTGTTTGGTTTGAATTTCCTACTACAAATTCTTCTAATTCGCTGTGAAATTGATATAAAGCAGAAAGAGAAAGGAGTGAGAGAGAGTATGGGAATACACACTCAATATTTCAGGAAAGGGGACATGCTGTTCTATCTGAACTTACACAAAGATGTTCTCAATGGAGAATTTTTTAAAAAACAGAGTTCAGGGATGAAGGTGCAGTAATTGGCTTGCTGAAAGAAAACAGAGGGTTGTAGTTGATGGAACATGTTCATCTTGGTGTCCAGTTACTAGCAGTGTACCGCAAGGGTCGGTGTTGCGTCCACTGCTGTTCATCATTTTTATAAATGACCTGGATGAGGGCTTAGAAAGGTGGGTTGGTACATTTGCGGACGACACTAAGGTCGGTGGAGTTGTGGATAGTGACGAAGGATGTAGTAGGTTGCAGAGAGACATAGATAAGCTGCAGAGCTGGGCTGAGAGGTGGCAAATGGAATTTAATGTGGACAAGTGTGAGGTGATACACTTTGGATGGAGTAATCGGAATGCAAAGTACTGGGCTAATGGTAAGATTCTTGGGAGTGCAGATGAGCAGAGAGATCTTGGTGTCCAGGTACACAGATCCCTGAAAGTTGTCACCCAGATTGACAAGGTTGTTAAGAAGGCATACAGTGTTTTGGCCTTTATTAATAGAGGGATTGAGTTCTGGAACCAGGAGGTTATGCTACAGCTGTACAAAGCTCTGGTATGGCCACACTTGGAGTATTGTGTACAGTTCTGGTCACCGCATTATAAGAAGGATGTGGAAGCTTTGGAAAGGGTGCAGAGGAGATTTACTAGGATGTTGCCTGGTATGGAAGGAATGTCTTACGAGGAAAGGCTGAGGGCCTTAAGGCTGTTCTCATTAGAGAGAAGAAGGTTGAGAGGTGACTTAATAGAGACATACAAGATAATCAGAGGGTTAGATAGGGTGGACAGGGAGAGCCTTTTTCCAAGTATGGGGACGGCAAACACGAGGGGGCATAGCTTTAAAGTGAGGGGAGGTAGGTATAAGACAGATGTTAGAGGTAGTTTCTTTACTCCTAGAGTAGTAAGGGTATGGAATGCTTTGCCTGCAACGGTAATAGATTCGTCAAGTTTAAGTGCATTTAAGTCGTCATTGGACAAATATATGGACGTACATGGAATAGTGTAGGTTAGATGGGCTTCAGATTAGTATGACAGGGCGGTGCAACATCGAGGGCCGAAGGGCCTGTACTGCGCTGTAATGTTCTGTGTTCTATGTTCTAAGTTCTAATTTAATATAACTACAACTGAACTGGAATGTTCACAGAAACCCTCAGCCTTTACCAACTAGAAGGACCGAGGTAGCAGGTGGATGGGAACACCACCACCTTCAAGCCATGCACTGTCCAGACCTGTCTGACAGTGAAGGGTGGCACTGCGGCTAGCACTGCTGCCTCACAGCGCCAGGGACCCGGGTTCGATTCCGGCCTCGGGCTACTCTCTGTGTGGAGTTTGCACGTTCTCCCTGTGTCTGTGTGGGTTTCCTCCAGTTTGCTCCCACAATCCAAAGATGTGCGGTTTAGATGGCCATGCTAAGTTGTCCACAGTGTTCAGGGATGTGTAGGTTAAGTGAATTAGTCAAGGGGAAATGTCGAGTTATAGGGTAGGGGAATAGGTCTGGGTGGGTTACTCTTCAGAGGGTCAGTGTGGACTTGTTGGACCGAAGGGCCTGCAGGGATTTTATGATTCAGTACTGGATGAGCAGAAATTTCCTCCATTTAAATGTTGGGAAGACTGGTGTTATTGCCTTCAGTCCCCGCTACAAACCCACTCCTTCGCCACCAATTCTAATCCTCTTCCTGGCAACCAAGGCTGAACACACTAGATGAGGTTCATCTCGCAGGACCAATAACCACGCAGTAACATTGTGGGGAAATGACTGAGATGAGGAAAAATGTCTTCACCTGGAGGGTAATGAACCTGTGAAATTCCCTTCCACAGAAAGTGGTGGAGGCCAAGAAACTGAAAACATTCAGGAAAAAAAAGAGACATTTGTAAAAAAAAAAAATTAAAGGCACCAAGGTATGAGGAGAAAGCAGGCATATAGCATTGAGATGGAGGATCAGCCGTGATAAATATTGAAAGGTGGAGCAGTTCCAAACAATCAAATTGCCTACTCTTCCTCTAAATTTTGCAGTACGGTGGCTCACTGGTCAGCACTGCTGCCTCACAGCGCCAGGGAGTCGGGTTGGATTCCAGCCTCGGGGTGACTGTCTGTGTGGAGTTTGCACATTCTCCCCGTGTCTGTGTGGGTTTCCTCCGGGTGCTCCGGTTTCCTCCCACCGTCCAAAGATGTGCAGGTTCGGGTGAATTGGCCGTGCTAAATTGCCCCAGAGTGTTCAGGGATGTGTAGGTTAGGTGCTTTAGTCTGGGGAAAACGTAGGATAATAGGGTAGGGGAATGGTGGGTTAGTCTTCGGAGGGTTAGTGTGGACGTGTTGGGCCAAAAAGCCTGTTTCCACACTATAGGGATTCTATGATTCCACAATGTTTTTTGGATTACGGCAGTTCTTTTACAATACCGCCAGGACTAGAAAAATGTCTGAAGGTGTTGCACTGAATTTTTGACATTGCATGGCATCACTATCACTGAATTCCCCGCTGTCAATATTCTGGTGGCTACCACTGACTAGAAGATCAACTAGTGGGTTTGAGTTATAGGGACAGTCTGAATAGGGCTATAAAATTATGAGGGGGCATGGATAGGATGAATAGCCAAGGTCTTTTTCCCAGGATGGGGGAGCTCAAAACTAGCTTTAAGGTAAGAGGGAAGCTTTAAGGTGAGAGGAAAATGTTTTAAGGTGAGGAGGGGGAATGATATAAAAGTGACCCTAAAAATGGCAACGTTTTCATGCAGAGGGTGGTGCATGTATGGAATGAGCTGCCAGAGGAAGTGATAGAGGCTTTTACAATTACAATGTGTAAAAGGCATCTGGATGGGTATGTGAATAGGAAGGTTTTAGAGGGACTTGGCCAAATGGTGATTTTAATAGATTAATTTAGAATATCTGGTTACTGTGTGCTGTACAATTCTATGACTCTATACCCTGGAGGTGTGGATTCACTGTCCCACCTGCTCGGAGATGCATAATAACATCCGTGAACAGGTTATTAAAACATATATAAATACAATGCCAACAAGAGGAGGTCAGAGACTTGGAATATTGCAGCAAGCATGTCAGTTCCTGACTTCCCAAAACTTATCCACCATCTCTAATGCACAAGTCAGGACTGTAATGGAATACTCCCCACTTGTCTGGATGAGTGCAGCTCCAATAATACTCAAGAAAATTGACAACATCCAGTACAAAGCAGCCAGCATGATTGGCGCTACATCCGCAAGCATTCACTCCCTTGTTCACCAATATTCAGTAGCAACAGTGTGTACTATCTACAAAATGCACTGCAGAAATTTACCAAAGATTCTTGAAGACAGCATGTTTGAAACCGTTGACCATTCCAACCCAAAAGGACAAAGGTCACAGATACATGAGAACACCACCACCTGCATGTTCCCCTCCAAACCACTCACCATCCTGACTTTGAAATATGTTGCTGTTCCTTCATTATCACTGGGATGAAATCCTGGAATTCCCTCCGTAATAGCATCATGGGTCTACCTACTACACACGGACTGCAGCAGTTCAAGAAGACAGCTTAGCACCACAATGCCCACATTGCAGAAAAGAATAAAAATAAGTAGACAGCTCAAGTATACAGAGATTTCAAAAGTATTGCGCTTTCTGTAGAGTGCAGCCTGAACTCAGTGAACGAGCCTGTTTCCACAAGTCTCTTGGACAGCCAAGGACGATCTCCCCTGGTCAACATGTGGAAAGTTGCCAAGAGGAAACATTTGGGAGCTCATCAGGTGTGCAAAGAAGATCTCACTGGTGATGAGTATCTGTAAAGGATAATGCTGAGGAAAAATGTCTTTTAGCTGTATATGAGAAAATCCTTCCAGACTCTCACATATGTAGAACCATACAACACCTCTGCGCTGTCCCTGACATCAGCTTTGCATTTTCTTCTGCAATAAACACCTAAAATGCCAGGCCATAATCAGCCACGGAGTCAATGCAGGTAAATGGGATGAGTTCAGTTTGGTGTCTGTTGGTCGGCGTAGACATGAGATCTGTTTCTCTGCGGTATGACTCTTTTTTGACTGTAAGCTTATATTACATTGCCCTTTGGGCGTATGTTGAGTGACTGACCACTATGTTAAAAATCACACAACACCAGTTTATAGTCTAACAGGTTTATTTGGAAGCACTAACCTGTTGGACTATAACCTGGTGTTGTGTGATTTTTAACTTTGCACACCCCAGTCCAACACTGGCATCTCCAAATCATAAATTACTATGAACCTACAAACCACTCTGGGATGCTGTCAACCCTTCAGCAGAGGAGGTGGGGTTAAGTGGAGCATGCGCAAAGTCCCCCGTGTAGGAGCATGCGCAGTTCCAGCCCGGGAAGGGGGGGTTCAGGGTTCGAGGCTGTGCGGTAGGATTGGAGAAATCGGGTGAGTGTCGAGCAACGGATCCGGCCGTTTGGGGCGCGGGAGACCGTCACCGACATTGGCTGCGGGGGGTCTCAAGCTGCAAAGGAAACGCTTGCGGTGCCGGGATTGTAACCATTTGAACGGCGTCCGGCTTTTTCCGGGGGATTAGCGTGGTCTTTTTTAAAAAAAACTGCCGCCATCTTTGTAGGGGGCGATGAACCATTGCGGTGGCGGAGGAAAGGGGAGTGCCATCTTTCTGCGGGGCAGTGGGCGGAGGGGCGCACGCGCGACTGCCAGGGTCTCAGGCTCTTGCTCTGGGGCTCACGTGGTCTACATGGAGATCAATGCGTGTCCGCCCCCTGCTGTGTTCCAAAGGCTCAGGAACCCTTTGGGAAAAACATTCCCGCTCATCACTGACTCAGACAGACGACCTCATTGACCTTTAGTTTGAGAGTCACGTGAGACAACATGCTCATCCATCCATGCAGTTCATAAAATCCCTACAATGTGGAAACAGGCCCTTTGGCTCAACAAGTCCACACTGACCCTCCAAAGAGTATCCTACCCAGACCCATTTCCTATCCTATCACTCTACATTTCCCCTGACTGATGCATGTGACCTTCACATCCCTGAGCACTGAATTGGCAATTTAGCATAGCCAATTCACCTAACCTGCACATCTTTGGATGGTTGGAATAAACCGGAGCACTTGGAAGAAACCCATGCAAATGGGGGGTGGAGAATGTGCAAACTATGCACAGATTGACATCCGAGGCTGGAATTGAACCCAGGTCCTTGGTGCTGTGAGGTAGCAGTGCTAATCACTGAGCCCCAGTTACACCATCTCAGGCTCTTGTAGATTTCAATCAAACCCCCTCTTATTCTCTAAATTCCCAGTGGATACAAGCTAAAACTATCCAACTTTTCCGAATAAGAAAACCCATCTATTCAAGGGTATTGCTCTCATAAATGTTTTCTGAATCTCCTCCAAAGGATTTTTATCCTTAAATAAGAAGCCCACTGCTGTACACAGTATAATGATTTCCTCAGTGCTCTGTATGAATTAAGTATAACCTTGTTTTTTTTAAATAAAGTTTGCCTTGTAATAAACAGTAACATTCTTTTAGTTATTATAATCACTTGCTGGACCTGCCAAGTAACTTTTTGTAATCTTGCAATCTTTTATTCATCATTTGGCCAATTGATCTTCTGGTGTTTAAATAGTGGATATCCCTGTTCGTCCAGTTGTTGGGAGGTGTGGGGGTGAGGTGTGACTTGGAGGTGATGGTGTTCACATCCACCAGCAAGCCTGGTCTTTTAAGGTGGTGAGGGTTGAGGATTTGGGAGTTATTGTCAAAATTCCTGCCTCTTTCACCTCTTCCTTTCTCTTTTTCTTTGTCACTTTCCGCACAGCCCAAAGTCTTGAGGAGGCACACAGCAGGTGGCAGCTTCCCTTCCTTGACGAACATTACCAAACCAGATGGATTATTTTGGCAATCTGGAAGCTTTCATGTTAATCATTTCCTAAGACCCTCAAAAGACCAGATCCATTCAGCTGTATCTCACAACTTGCCTTTGATTTGTAGTTGGGAAACAAATCAAACCATGTCGAGGTTTAGGAAGAATCATTTGATCTGAAACAATACCTCTGATGTCTCTCCATAGCTGCTGCCAGACTTACTGAGCTTTTCCAGCAATTACTATTTTTGCAATCCATGTCGGGTTCTGATGGCGATGCCGTATTTACTATAAACTCAGTATTGTGAAATTTTCAACATGGAAGGAGAAAGCACTGTTAACAGTTGCAAGAAATCGTTCACGTGTTCCTTGTGTGGGCAAGACTTCAACCAACCATCTGACCTATTAGAACATAAATGTGGTGATGATGGGCGGAAACTATGGAAATGTGAGGACTGTGGGAAGGGTTTCAAATCCCCATCGAAGCTGGAAAGCCATCGGCGCAGTCACAGTGGGGAAAGGCCATTCACTTGTTCCATTTGTGGGAAGGGATTCACTCAGTCATCCCATTTACTTGCACACCAGTCCGCACACACTGGGGAGGGACCGTTTCCCTGCTCAAACTGTGGGAAGGGATTCACTCGGGTATCCAACCTACTGAGACACCAGTGCACTCATACTAGTGACACGGCGTATAAATGTCCAGACTGTGGAAAGTTCTATAAAAATTCTGGGGAATTGATGCACCATCAATGTATTCATACTGACGAGAGACCGTTCGAGTGTCCTTATTGTGGGATTAGGTTCAGGCGATCATCTTACCTCACTGTCCACCAGCGAATTCACACAGGGGAGAGGCCATTCAGCTGCTCTGAGTGTGGTAGGGGTTTCACTCAGCTAGCTCACCTGCTGACGCACGAGCGCGCACATACCGGGGAGAGACCGTTTCCCTGCTCTGACTGTGGGAAGAGGTTCACTCAGCTTTCCAACCTACTGAGACACCAGCGAGTTCACACTGATGAGAGACCGTTTAAATGCCCAGATTGTAGCAAGTTCTTCAAAAGTTCCAGGGAATTGATCTCCCATCGACATACTCACACTGATGAAAGACCGTTCGGATGCTCTCGCTGCGGGACTGCATTCAGGCGATCATCTCAACTCACTGTGCACCAGCAAATTCACACCGGCGAGAGACCATTTACCTGCCCTGAGTGTGGGAAAGGATTCAGTGACTCGTCCAACCTACAGATACACCAGAGGGTTCACACTGGGGAGAGACCTTTTAAATGTCCAGACTGCGCAAAGTGCTTTAAAAGTTCCGGAGAGCTGATGTCCCATAAACATGTTCACACAGACGAGAGGCCATTCAAGTGCTCTCACTGTGGGGCTGGGTTCAAGCACTCATCTCAACTCACTGTCCACCAGCAAGTTCACACGGGGGAGAGGCCATTCACCTGCTCAGTGTGTGGGAAGGGGTTCAGTGATTCATCCAACTTGCTAATACACCAGCGAGTTCACACCGGCGAAAGACCTTTTCAGTGCCCAGAGTGCGGGAAGTGCTATAAGAGTTCGGGGGAACTGAAATCCCATCAACGTGCTCACACGGACGAGAGACCGTTCAGCTGCCCTCGCTGTGGGATGAAGTTCAAGCGGTCATCGCACCTCACTGTCCACCAGCGGGTTCACACTGGGGAAAAACCGTTCTCCTGCTTCAAGTGTGGGAAGGGATTCACTCAATTATCGCATCTCCTGAGACACCAGCAAACTCACAAGTAACTACAGGGACTGGGCTTTGCTGTTTAGTCACATCCAGAACTGAAGCATATTTGTGGTCGTCTGCTCCTGTTGGTTTTGTTGAACTCCAGTTATACGTGTCAAAATTCCAAATATAAGTCAAATAAATTGGCTCAGTATTAAACACAAAGTGTTGAGTCTTAATCTTTCGAACAAGTATGTGGGTCTCTTTTTGCCACGGAAATTGACATACTCTGATAAACTGCCTGTGCTGCTGCTCCCATTCCACTCACCATTGGGGCCAAGTTGCCTTGAGTGTTCCACTTGCCCGAGCCTTGAACTTTCTCTGAGCATCTTTCTCTGCTCTCAGAACTGATCTTGACCTTGTGACCCTATTCTCACACAGCCTCTGACCCTGACTCAGGTACAGGTTAGATTAGATTCTCTACAGCCCAACCAGTCCACATTGACCCTCCGAAGAGTAACCCACCCAGACCCATTTCCCTCTGACTAATGGACCTAACACTATGGGCAATTTTAGCTAGGCCAATTCACCTGACCTGTACATCTTTGGACTGTGGGAGGAAACCGGAGCAAACCCACGCAGACATGGGGAGAATGTGCAAACTCCACACAGTCAGTCGCCTGAGGCTGGAATCGAACCTGGGACCCTGGTGAGGCAGCAGTGCTAACGACTAAGCCACCATGATCTGCAGTTAAAAGTGACCATGGCTGATCATCCAACTCCGTACCCGTTGATCCCTTTGTAGTTAAATAACCAAGGTGAGAATTTGGATATGATTAAAATTTAAGGCTACTGCTAACTTTAGTTTGTGCGACTTCAGCTTGTGGATTTATCTCAAATCCGCAGTTTCTCTGATTTGGTGGGAGAAATCACATTCGGCTGTGCATATGAGCACTTCTGACTATATACAAAAAAGAAAAAGCAGGCACAACAGCTTTAGGTAGTAGGATGTGGACAGAGTCATTCTGTCCCTCTTGTGTGGCTATGTTTGTGCTCAGGCGTCATTGGATGAACATGAGGTGTCCACCAGTGCTCTCAATGTCTTTATAGAGAGGTGTGCACCAGAGTGGGTACAGTGGTTTATTTCCCCATCCAACTCCATTTTTAATTTAGCCCCTTCCTGTTCTCCCTATCCCCACTCTTCTTCATTCCCTGTAATAGGCTTTCATGGATTTTGAGAAAATTTGTAGCTCAGGTTAAGGTTCTGGATGTAGGTTTGCTCGCTGAGCTGGAAGGTTCATTTTCAGATGTTTTGTCACCCTACTAGGTAACATCTTCAGTGGGGATGGTTGGGTTGGTGATGTCATTTCCTGTGATGTCATTTCCCAAAGAAACCCAAACATATAAATAGAAAGCAGGATTCATGAACCGGTGTTTCACCCAGAGGCCCACTGAAGATGTTACCTAGTAGGGTGACGAAACGACTGAACCTTCCAGCTCAGCGAGCAAACCTACATCTGTAATAGGCTTTGCATGTAAACTTCTAATTGACTGCAGAGGTGATTATTGGAGGTGGTTAATAGGTAAAAATAGTGATTCGTTGGTGGGGAAGTCGATCGGTTGTGTGGGATAACACTTACGGATGTGGGAAAAGAAAGCAGATGCAACATCCTAATTGGCTGCAAGGGTGATGGTTAACAGTTAATATCAAAAAGAAAAGTAATGGTGATTTGGTGATGGAAAGGAAGACATGCAATTGTGTGTATTTCTGGACTGAAAAAATAACATTTCTGGATTTAAAAAAAAAAGCATTATGGATAAGTCGGCAGAATCGTCCATCCCGAGTTGAGACTAGCTCATCTACGCTACAAGTGGTGGCTGTATTTTGGTGTTAACTATACAGCATGTTCCTTTCCATTAGGCTTCCTAAATTATTACATTTTGGAGTTAGTGAGGTTTGTCTGTGTGAAGATTAAAGAACAATGAGAATTTACAGCCCAGGAACAGGCCCTTCGGCCCTCCAAGCCTGAGCCGATCCAAATCTACTGTCTAAACCTGTCACCCAATTCCTAAGCATCTGCATCCCTCTGCTCCCCAGCTACTCATGCATCTGTCCAGACGCATCTTAAATGAATCTACTGTGCCTGCCTCTACCACCTCTGCTGGCAATGCATTCCAGACGCACCCTCTGCCGCGTGTATCCCCCTTGAACTTTCCACCTCTCACCTTGAAAGCATGATCTCTCATTATTGAATCCTTCACCCTGGGAAAAAGCTTGTCTCTATCCACCCTGTCTATACCCTTCATGATTTTGTAGACCTCAATCAGGTTCCTCCCTCAATCTCCTTTTTGCTAATGAACTTGTAAGCATTTCTGTAATCGTAATGAATGTTAAAAACAAAACAGCAGAGAATTTTATGAGTGTAACCGATGTGCATTTGACTGTATTAGAAGATTTTATGATTTTATTTTGCTTCGGGTAGCACCGAAAGCTTGGAGAAAACCCCTTTGTATTGGGCAATTTTCGCAGAAGTCTTGGCTGAAACTGGATGCAAAAAGCTGTCCCCAAAGAAGGAAATGTCCCAGAACTGTTAAGAAATAGTTACATCAATTTAAGAGTTTGGTTTCAATGCTCCAGACCATAAATATTTTGTTAAAACCCTGAACGGGATATTTGAAACTGAGGAAGTCTAAGCTCAGTGATATGCAGGTTTCCCGAAAGAGTCTGTCAGATCCTGAAGATGGAGAATTAAGGCCACTGTTACATTAAGCCCAATGGCTATGATGGAGAAGGGAATTCTCCCTGGTATGAGTGCTGTAAAGGAATGCTGTTGGGATTATATATTATATATATAAATTATTGCGACACGGCAGTGAATCCTTCTATTAATTAAATCAAAACACACAGAAAAGCTCACCTCATCTCGTAATCAGTTAAAGTAGTGATAGAGAACTCCCAGATTCCACTATTTAAGGAAATCCAATTCTGACTAGATTTGGTTGGGATATCTGGTCGGCATAGACGAGTTGGACAGAAGGGTCTCTATGACTCTATGAACATGAAACAACAACTATTCACCACTCTGAGCCCCCCACCCCCTTTCTTGAAACTGCTTATTACCTACCTCCAACTCTATAACAATATGTTGTTCCAATAAGACACTTCTTAAAATTACACCAATTTAATTTCAAAACCACATAGCGACTGTCATTTTCAATGTTTCTTCTTCGGGTTGATGATCTCCCTGGGTCGTCGTCTTTCTTTTTACTGCGAGTATGTTTCATATGAAAAGGTACCTTTGATAGAGAATGTTTCCTAATTTCTTGAGTTTCTCTCTCGAAGGCAGTTGCTCACTAAGAACCTTCTCTCCCTTTCTCTCTCTCTTTCTTTATCTTCTAACTCCATTTGCCTCTATCGCAATTTAAGTTTCTATAACTCTCCTGCGCTTCTCTGTTTCTCTGATACACCTAAGTGCTTGACCAACGCCATTACAATTTCAGCTTTCCTTTTGACCCTGGTTCAACCCAATTCTAACCTATTTGCTCATTCTAAGAGTATGTCCTTCCTGTCTTTCTAAACTTACTTGGCAAATTTGAGGAGCATCTTCAAACCCCAGAACCTCTTTAGCAATGTTAAGAGCCATTTCCCTCACTTTTAATTTAACCAATTAACTAAGATGAAACAAATTGTCTCGCCTACGTTTTATTTAAAGATCTCAGAGACTAGACGGCTGGGATCTTTTGTAACCCAAATCTGCTGGGATCTTTTGTAACCCAAATCTGTTCAAATCTCAGACTGGATCTATTTAAACCTATCCAAATGGGTAGCACAGTGGTTAGCACTGCTGCCTCACAACGCCAGAGATCTGGGTTCAATTCCTGCCTCAGGCAACTGTGTGGATTTCCTCTGGGTGCTCCGCTTTCCTTCCACGGTCCAAAAATGTGCAGGTTAGGTGAATTGGCTATGCTAAATTGCCCATAGTGTTAGGTGAAGGGGTAACTGTAGGGGAATGGGTCTGGGTGGATTGCTCTTCGGAGGGTCGGTGTGGACTTGTTGGGCCGAAGGGCCTGTTTCCACACTATAAGTAATCTAATCTAATCAAATCTCACACCTGAGCCCGAAACTATTAAGTGATTCATAATCCCTCAGTTATATTATAGTTTGCTGTGTACTTTAATCCCTCATTTGCTGATAGCACAAGGGGAGTCTTTGTCCTATTTTATGTATCATATGAGAGTTGGTACCAGAGGACCAATAGTGATGCTGTGCCAACGATATCATCAAGATTTGACTTTCGTGCTTAAATCTCATTGTCTTTGTGTTACAGTTGCAAATACTTGTGTCAACCCTTTCAAGTGGTTGACATCCCAACCTTCAGGGAGTCACAACAGAGAGACAAATCCCCATTCTTTGAATTCGATAATGGCCTTGGAATGTGACAGGAGTGAAAGTGCAGCTGACATCCTCATAAACTAGGCCACACCCTGATCTCACAATGTGGCTAGTAAGCCTTCTCAAGTTACTTTCACATGAAGTGGGGGTGGGGGCGGGACTGACTGGAACTATCCCTTTGCAATGCACTATTTTATTCTACAGGACTCGCAACCAATCATGGAGGTGCTCAACACAAACTGCCAAGCATAAGACTACCTTGTTGTATTACTGCTCTGAAAAGAGAAAGAGGGAGCGTTGTAAATGAGTCAACTGTATGCAGAATCTTATTGAGGGAGAATTCATTCTAAACAAGGACAAGTGTGTCACTGGGGAGAGCTTTGCAAAATCCACGTGAAAAGAAAATGTGGGTAAGGGTGTCGGTTGGGCGCAAAACTATGAGTTCAGTGTAAAAGTAGTTTACAGACATCGAAGGAGGTTGGTGGGAACCATTCACATGGGTTGGTACACACAATTCAATACTTTAATGCTGAAGCCAGGGTAGGTGAGAGTGGGGGGAGGATTTTGGTGATATTTCAGTAAGATTTGAAGCAATGATTGATAAGGACAAAGATAGACCCAAAAACAAAGGATCTGAACAGAGAAAAGGGCAATTCTAATATGATAGGACAGGATCGGACAAAGGGGATTGGGAGCAGTCACTTGCAGGAAAATCCATACCAGAGCAGTTGGAGAGTCAGACTGCACGGTAAAGGTGAAGGATGGAAATAGACAACCCTGGATGTCAAGAGATGTATAAAGTTAAAAATCGTACAATACCTGGTTATAGTGCAACAGGTTTATTTGGAAGTACTACCTTTCAAAGCGTTGCTCTTTCATCAGGTTCCCCTCCCCCCAACTTACCCCAGTTCCAACCTTCCAGCTCAGCACAGCCCTCATGACCTGTCCCATCTGTCCATCTTCCTTCCCACCTATCTGCACCACCCTTCCCTCCGACCTATCACTTCCATCCACCTATTGCACACTCAGCTACCTTCTTCCCAGCCCCACACCCCCATTTATCTTTCCACCCCCAATGCTCCCAGCCTCATTCCTGATGAAGGGCTTTTGCCCGAAACATCGATTTTCCTGCTCCTTGGATGCTGCCTGATCTCCTGTGCTTTTCCAGCATTCCACTCTTGACTTCCAAATAAACCTGTTGGACTCTAACCTGGTGTTGTGAGATTTTTAACTTTGTACACCCCGCCCCCACACTGGCATCTCCAAACTAAGAGATGCATAAGCAAGAGAAAGTTAAGCTTTAAGGCAGACATCGAGAACTCAGAACAGTGGATGCCCTAGAGGAGTATAGAAAGTGTAAGGGATTATGTAAACCAGGGCAGCAAAGAGGGGACATGATTAAAAAAAAACTAGGCCACATTAAGGAAAATGCAAAGCCTTTTCCTGTTCAATAATATATTAAGGGCAAGAGAATGATCAGGGAAAGAGAATGCATTAGGGACCAGATTGACAATGTTTGGAGCTAGAGCTGAGATTTTAAATGACTCCCTTGCATCTTCTCACAGAAAAGGATGATTTAAGTATGGAATTCAGAGAAAGGGGGACTGTGATATATTTGAACCAAGTAACATTGAGAGGGAAGAGCTTTTAGCAACTTTAGCAGGATTGAAAGTCGATAAATCCCCAGGCCTAGATAAGACGGATCTCAGGCTGGCGTAGGAGGCAAGAGAGGAGATTGCAGGGGCCCTGAAATTAATTTTGGCAACAGGAGGTGTGCCAGAGGACTGGGCAACAGTTATTGTGGTAGCACTGTTCAAGGTTGGGATAACCCACAAAATTACAATCGGATAAAAGCAAAATACTGCAGGCGCTAGAGAACTGAAACAAAACAGAAAACACGGGAGAGAAACAGCTAATGTTTCAAGTTTGGTATAACTTCTTCAGAAACTATCGGAAAAGGTTTTGAGGGACAGAATTAAACAAGGGAGTGCACACTGAATGCGTGTCCTCGGAATCACAGGGACCTCAATGCATAGATTCTGGAGGTCAGATAAGTAAGGTGCTTAAGAAGGCATATGAGAAATACTGTGTGTAATACAAATGATCATGCTAGAGGAAAGATGTGATTGCACTCGAGAGGGTAAGAAATGCTTCACCAAGAGGTTGCCTAGGTTGGAGCGATTCAGCTATGAAGACAGACTAGATAGGGGGAGGTTGTTTTCCTGAGAGCAAATAAGGCTGATGGTTTACCTGATAGGACATAGGACATAGAAGAATACAGCGCAGTACAGGCCCTTCGGCCCTCGATGTTGCGCCGATCCAAGCCCACCTAACCTACACTAGCCCACTATCCTCCATATACCTATCCAATGCCCGCTTAAATGCCCATAATGAGGAAGAGTCCACCACTGCTACTGGCAGGGCATTCTTTTCTCCAATGAAAACAACCCCAAGTGCCTCAGCCTTTCCTCATACGATCTTTCTACCATACCAGGCAACATCCTGGTAAACCTCCTCTGCACCCGAAATTGAAGAGTACAAAGTTCTGAGAGTCATAGGATAGACAGGGGGAAATTTCCCCTTACCAGAAAGGTCAACAGTTCTAAGGCAAGCAGCAGAAAGTTCACAGAGGATCTGATGAAAGATTTATTTTCAGTCAGAGAGAGTGGTGGGAATTCATGGTTTAAATGAATGAAAGAGGCAGAAACCCTCACATTGAAAAAGTGTTTAGATAGAGTCATAGAGATGTACAGCATGGAAACAGAGTGTATAAGTCCTGCTAAGATTTGCTTTCCCAAAATTTAGCACCTTGCATTTATCTGAATTAAACTCCATCTGCCACTTCTCAGCCCATTGGCCCATCTGGTCAAGTTCCTGTTGTAATCTGAGGTAACCCTCTTCGTTGTCCACTACACCTCCAATTTTGGTGTCACCTGCAAACTTACTAACTGTACTTCTTACGCTCGCATCCAAATCATTTATGTAAATGGCAAAAAGTATGAGCACTTGAAAAGCCATAACATACAAAAGTTATGCATCAAGTGCTGGAAAACAGGATGAGAATGGGTAGGCGATGATTAGCATGAACATGATGAACTAAAGTGCCTCTTTCAGTGCGGTAAAACCCCTTGTCTCTCTCTCTTTCTTTATCACTGTTTTAAGCACTTCCAATGCGATGTTGTTGCTGTTGGGTTTGTGACACATCAAACTTTGCTTCTTGCTTCTTGCTTCAGTAACACTTCATCTCTGCTGAGTAGGTCTCAATGGGATCATAAGGGATCATACGCAGAAACATCCAAACTTCATCAATATTAACACTGATGTGTATTTAAAATAATATCAGTTGCAGCTGTGAAAAATATACATCAATAAATGGTTTCAGTAAGAATTAATCAGCACTAAGTGTAGATGTTAAATCAGTTTTCAGATATTGAACTGAAGAATTTGCATTGAAATTCAATTTAGGATTGAAGTAAAAAGCTTGCAATTTTATTGCAAATAGAGTCCTGCTGTAAGTTCCTTAGTTAATGTGAAAATTCACAGACAGCGAAAAGGGACAGTGCAGCCCTGAAAAATCAATGATATATCCAGAATGTTACACTCAATCCATCATAGGATGGGGCTTTGGCAGTCCTGATGAAGGGCTTTTGCCTGAAGCATCGATTTTCCTACTCCTAGGATGCTGCCTGACCTGCTGTGCTTTTCCAGCACCACTCTAATCTCTAGCATCTGCAGCACCTACTTTTGCCTAGAAACATATTCCAACTGTGGGGACACAAAGTTCAACTATGGATGTTATTAACTGCAGAATCCAAATCTTACAGTCACCCGTGTATTCACTGGGTGTCCAGGCAGATTCTTGTGACTGAATGAATCCCTTCCCACGCATAAGTGTTAGCTTCTTCCCAGTGTAAACTCACTGGTATGTACCAAGGGTGGATAACTGCCAGAAACTTTGTTAACGGAAGTGCAGTTCACAACTTCTATTCAGTGTGGCCTCGCTGGCTCGATGAAGTAGCAAATCCCTTCCCACAAGTGAAGCAGGGGAGCAGCCTCTCACTGCTGTGAACACACTGGTGCCTTAATAGGCTGGTTGACTGAATAAATCCCATTCCAGAAACGGAGCAGGCAAATGGCTTCTCCCTGCTGTGAACTCGCTTGTGTATGCTGAGATTGAACTGACGTCTTTCCACAGGATATGCAGGGGAGTGGTCGCCCTACAGTGTGGGGTTCCACAGGATATGCAGGGGAGTGGTCGCCCTACAGTGCGGGGTTCCACAGGATATGCAGGGGAGTGGTCGCCCTACAGTGTGGACCTGCCGGGTTCCGTGCGATTGGATGACTGCCTGAATCTATTTCCACAGAACCTGCAGCTGAAGGGCCTGTCCCCAGTATGAACTCCCTGGTGTGATGCGAGACAACTTGATCGAGTGAAACCTTTCCCACACACTGAGCAAGCGAATGGCCTCTCCTCAGTGTGAAGCTGCTGGTGTAACATGAGCCGACCCAACTCAGTGAATCCCTTCCCACACATGGAGCAGGTGAATGGCCTCTCCCCAATGTGAATTCACTGGTGTTGCAGTGCATTGGATAACCGGGTGAATCCCTTTCCACACACAGAGCAGGTAAATGGCCTCTTCCAAGTGTGGACTTGCTGCGTAAAAGCCTGAAACGCTTCCCACAGGAAGCACAGCTGAAAGCCCTCTCTGCAGTATAAATCGCCTGGTGTAACATGAGGCCGCCTGATTAAGTAAATCCCTTCCCACACATAGAGCAAGTGAATGGGCTGTCCCCTGTGTGTGACTACATCGATGAGTCTCCAGATGGATAATTGAAATCTTTATCACAGTCTTCATGTTTCCATGGTTTTTCTATGGTGCTGTTGTCCTTCTGTGAGTCCAGACTGGATAATCAGTTAATGTCAAAACTGCACGTAGCCATGGACATTATCTCTTGCTGCTGTAACTTTTTCAGTCCGCATAACTAGCATGGAAAATAAAGAATGTGAAAGCATGGAAGGGTTAAAGCATGAAGACCACTGGCATTCTGTGGTCTGTGGAAGGCCGGATGGGATAAGAATAGTGGGATGCTCTTACACCAATTCGCAGAGTAAGGTTAAGGCTGAAAGGTCACTATGGCGAGATAACACAAGTAATAAAGCAAGTTTCTCTGTTAAGTGTTATGATGACGGGATTGGGACCATAAATATTTGTGACATGACATTAAAATATCCAATTAATAGTTAGTAGAGTCAGGAGACTATTGTAACAGATGGAATAGCTAAATATCTATCATGATAGGTTAGTCTGCAATTGAAGATCACTGTAGCACAGTTAGCAATAAATATCTAACCGTGACATTAGAATAGCATTAAATAGAATGTACAACTAAAGAGATAATGGGAACTAACATCACGGGTTTATTGTGTAGCTAGAGTGAGGTACTTTGATTAATATAGTTGGACATGCTGATAAGCTGACAGAAACATGATTAAAAAAAAAATATAGAAATCCACAGACCCTGAGGTTTGTGGGCATTCGAGAATCTGCTTTCTCAGTGTCACAGTTTTTTGTTTGCAAATAAAAGATCTACTTCTTGAAGAACTCTTTGCACCTCTTGGTGATTCTCTATATTTTCTCCACAACACAAGCTGAAACTCTTTCCACAATCATTGCACTGGAACACTGTCACTTGATTGTCTTTATCTTGGTGCTGTTCCAGTTACACTGATGTTTGAAACCTTTTCACAGAAACAGAATAGACAAGCATTTCTCTTCCTGCATTCAAACATTGATGATTTCCAGGTCCTGATGAAATCAAAAGTTTCACTTAGGACTTGACAAGAAGTTTGATTTGAACTTCCCATCTGAAAATCCTCCCCTACTAATATCCTGAAAGAGGGGTTTTTGAATTTACGTAACTCTTTAGCAGAAGCACAGAATAGAAATTCTGAACAGATGAACAGGCTGGGGCTGTTTTCCCTGGAGCGTCGGAGGATGAGGAGTGCCCTTATAGAGGTTTACAAAATTATGAGGGGCATGGATAGAGTAAATAGGCAAAGTCTTTTCCCGGGGGTTGGGGAGTCCTGACCTAGAGGGAGACCTACGGGACAACTTTTTCATGCAGAGGGTGGTACGTGTATGGAATGAGCTGCCAGAGGATGTGGTGGAGGCTGATACAATTGCAACATTTAAGAGGCATTTGGATGGGTATATGAATAGGAAGGGTTTGGAGGGATATGGTCTGGGTGTTGGCAGGTGGGACTAGATTGGGTTGGGATATCTGTTCGGCCTGGACTGGTTGGACCGAAGGGTCTGTTTCCATGCTGTACATCTCTGACTCTATATGGGCATGTGTTTCAATGAAAGATCTTTTTAAACTGAAACAAAACTAAACATGCTCTATCAAGTCAGATTTTCAGTCGGAGAGTTCGGAAGCATAGAAAATGGAGCTTTGGCCCATTGAGTCTGATCTGTCCAAAAACAATTACCTAACTATTCTAATCTCATTTTATAGCACTGACTGACGTATCCAGTAATAACATCTGGTGGCATCAAAACACATCAGCGACAACATTGCCAAGCAGATTTAATTTCAGGGACAGGCCAAATAGGATGCAGAATTCGACATCTTAAAGAAAACAATTCTCAAGGTATGGAATTGCTTCCAAATTAAATGCTATGGCAGAAGCTGAACTTTTAGAGTGACCACACAGAGTCATAGAGATGTACAGCATGGAAACAGACCCTTCGGTCCAACCTGTCCATGCCAACCAGATATCCCAACCAAACCAGTCCCACCAGCCAGCACCCGGCCTATATCCCTCCAAACCCTACCTATTCATATACCCATCCAAATGCCACTTAAATGTTGCAATTATACCAGCCTCCACCACATCCTCTGGCAGCTCATTCCATACTCGTACCACCCTCTGCGTGAAAAAGTTGCCCCTTAGGTCTCTTTTACATCTTTCCCCTCTCACACTGAATCTATGCCCTCTAGTTCTAAACTCCATGACCCCAGGGAAAAGACTTTGCCTATTTACCCTATCCATGCCCCTCAATTTTGTAAACCTCTATAAGGTCACCCTGTGGCCTCCGACGCTCCAGGGAAAACAGCCCCAGCCTGTTCAACCTCTCCCTGTAGCTCAGATCTGCCAACCCTGGCAAAATCCTCGTAAATCTTTTCTGAACCCTTTCAAGTTTCACAACATCTTTCCGATAGGAAGGGGACCAGAATTGCACGCGATATTCCAGTGGCCTAAACAATGACCTGTACAGCTGCAACATGACCTTCCAACTCTTGTACTCAATACGCTGACCAATAAAAGAAAGCATAACAAACGCCTTCTTCACTATCCTATCTAACTGCGACTCCACTTTCAAGGAGTTATGAACCTGCACTCCAAGGTCTCTTTGTTCAGCAACACTCCCTAGGACCTTACCATTA